>NC_057809.1:245270505-245311792 GCF_018294505.1 Triticum aestivum
CACGCCATGGCCGACGCCATCGCCGCCACCCCCTCGCCGTAGCCACGCCCTCCGTCAACCCCACGCCGTGCCGCCGTGTCCAGGAGCTCCGCCGCCGTCCACTTCATCGAGCTAGCCGAGCCCCGTGTGCTCGTGCGGCCCGAGACCACCGCACCGACCTCGCCCGAGCTCGCCGTCGCCGGAGATCCCCTTCAACGCCGTCGTCGCTCCGGTCCATCTCCGACCACACCAAGGGCTTCGTCGCACTCACTGTGAGCTTAGCCATCTTCCCCTCCCTTCCGTTCTTGCTCCCGAGCTATGTAGCGACCTCCTGGAGCTCAACCGCACCCACCGCCGTGGAGCTCGTCGCCGACATGCTCCCGGTCATCCTCCGGCCACTCCACGGTGTCCGTGATGCTCACCGTGTCACTTAGCACCTAGCTAGCCACTCCCCGAGCCTCACCGACCCCTCTAGCGTCAAGTTCGTCTTCGGCCGAACCCCGGTGGCCACCAAGGTCGTCGCCGGCGCCAACTCCGGCCACCCCGACCCCAACGGACTCCACCAGGAGCTGCGGTTCGTCCTCAGCTCCACTCCGGTGGTCTCCGTGACCCATTTGGTGGCCGAAACGGCCAAAACCACTCCCGCCGCCGCGTCGGGCTCGCCGGCGGCTAAACGCCGGCGCCGCTGGCATTGACTTTGACCACGGGTGGGCCCTGGTTGACTCCCCTGAGTCAATGACAGGTGGGGCCCAGCCCTGTTAATTAAACAGGTTTAGTTTTAATTAAACTTTAATTAATTTAATCACCCTGACATGCGGGACCCACTGTCAGGATTGACCCGGACGTGTTCCGTTGACCTGCTGACGTCACACTGACGTTAGGCTGACGCAATAATTGATTTTCTGGAATTAATCTAATATAGGAAATTCCAGAATATAATTTAAACTTCAAAAATTCATAACTTTTATTCTGTAACTCCAAATCAGACAAATTATATATGAAAAATGATCAGAAAAATCCAATCTATCCATCTGTACTACTTCCATGCATGACTAAACAAGTTAACTTGATGTTTAATGCAGAAAAAGGAAAAGCACTTTAAAAGGCCATGTTTGAGTTTGAAATTTGAATCTTTGATTCAAATTGGTTCAAACCCTTCTGATCTTAGTTGCATTAGCCCAACACACTCATATTGCTATGTTTCATGCATGCATCATACTGGTCCACATTGTTTGGTGATGGTTGTGTATCGGTGTCCTTTGCGACAGGTTCTGCCTCCAAGGCGTATCGTGATTACCCTAACAAAGAACCGTATTAGTGCATCGAACCATCAGGCAAGCAACCAACCATTTGATCATATCAATACAATCCCATGTTCTCGCTCCTGCTCTCTTTTACTGCATTAAGACAACGCGTTTCAAACTGCTGTGTGCTACGGTAGTTGAACCCATTTCCTCTGCATGACCTGTCATTGCCACAGTAACTAGATGAAACCCACTAGCATGTGTAGGAGTTGATTGAGCCATATGTATGTGTTGTTCCTACCTTGCTATGCCTGCTATGCTTAGAGTCGTGTCAGGTCTGGTTCATCTGGGTGATGGCTAGAGTGAAATGATTATGTCGGTAATGAGAGTGGTGTGGTGAACACGATTTGGTAAAGGTATCGATGAGAGGCCATGTAGGAGTACATGGTGGGTTGTTTCATTGAAGCCGACCTTAAGCACTGAGATCTGTATGTGTGATTTAAGATACATCTACTACCATGCATTGGGCCCTGAAATATGACCCCGCTCGACTTCTTATTCACCCTAGCTCTCTGTCCAGGAGTTGCACGTAGTTTCTGGTGTTTGTAGCCTACTGGAGGCCGTGGACAGCGCTGACCGTAGGGGTGGGCTGTGATGCGGTAGGTACGTGGCACGGTGTACCGAATACCCGTTAGGTATCTCGGGAACCCTGTTCACATCGTTCGGGGCCGTATGGGAAACCTCGGCCGGACTCCCTGCGGATGGAACCTGGATAGGCGATAAACCTGGACTAGAGGCTTAAGTGTTTAGGTAGGTCGTGGTCTACACCCACGTCGGCTTTCGCTTGAAGTCTGCCGAGCACATGTCGTGTGCAGACGCTAAGTGGTGGAAACATGTATGAAGAAGTACACCCCTGCAGGGTTATCATGATCTATTCGAATAGCCGCGTCCGCGGTAAAGGACTACTTGGTTGCCTATACAGTTCATAGACAAGTAAATGGAAACTACTAAAAATCTCAAGATAAGTGTGAGTGCCGAGGATGGCTCTTCCGTAGGAAGACGGAGGTGGATCCTCGGTAATGTATTGAGTGGAGAGTAGTGGACTCGTGTACGCAAAACCATTTCAAGTTGGAGTCTCGTAGGTTAGCCTAGCCAAGAGTCAAAGCTGGCTTGCTGCAATAACCCCACCAACCCTTCTTGATAATATGCATGTATGTAGGTTCTGATGTAAGTCTTGCTGAGTACCTTTGTACTCATGTTGCTATAATTTACATTTTACAGAAGACGCTGCAACCCCTTCTGATGGGTTCTAGGTAGACGTTGACATCAACGAGTAGGATAAAGGCCCAGGTGGTGATCCTGAGCTTGTGAAGGACCACGTAGTATAGCTAGGCTTTCCAAGCCTCTTTTATTTTACTAGTTGTCTGTACTCAGACAAGTTACTTCCGCTGCTGGTTTGTATGACTGTATGACTTGAATGCTGGGTCGTGTGACCCGTACCTTTGTGTATGTTATGTATGGCTCTCTGAGCCTTAAATAAAGTACTTGTGTCATAGAGTCATGTTGTGATGCCTTGTTGTATTTGCACATATCGAGCATATTGTGTGTATGATTGAAATGCTTGGTATGTGTGGGATCTGACTATCTAGTTGTTTATCTTTAGTAGCCTCTCTTACCGGGAAATGTCTCCTAGTGTTACCGCTGAGCCATGGTAGCTTGCTACTGCTCTGGAACACTTAGGCTGGCCGGCATGTGTCCTTCTTTGTTCCGGTATCTGTCCCTTCGGGGAAATGTCACGCATTGAGTACCGGAGTCCTATTGGCCCGCTACAGCCCGGTTTACCGGAGTCCTGCTAGCCCAGTGCTACAGCCCGGACCCATTTGCTGATGACCGACACATTCGAAGCTGGGTCATGGATGCCTGTCCCTGTAAGTCTGTGCCACTTTGGGTTTACGACTAGTCATGTCAGCCCGGGCTCCTTATCATATGGATGCTAGCGACACTATCATATACGTGAGCCAAAAGGCGCAGACGGTCCCGGGCAAAGGTAAGGCGACACCCGTGGGGATACCGTGCGTGAGGCCGCAAAGTGATATGAGGTGTTACCGGCTAGATCGATGTGACATCGAGTCGGGGTCCTGACATCTGGCTTCAGGCCGCAAATGGGCCAAATATTGGGCGAACAATTAATGGTCCAGATCTAGCTTCGGGCCATAAACGGGCCCAAATATTGGGCGAACAATTAACGGGCCACATCGGGCTTCGGGCCGTAAATGGGCCTTTATTAAGCAGGCCGTTATTGGGCTGGCCCACTAGTACCTGATTAAGTTCAATGGGTCTTTTACTGGGCCGGCCTTTTTAACCTATATGGGCCTCTGTTGGGCCCAGCCATGTGTCGACGTATCATAGGCATGTCTCCTCCAATGGACGGGCGACATCTAGCCCACTGACGAGCTGACAGGTGTTCCCTTCGGCCAATCAGAATTTTACACGTGGAAATTTCCCATTGGTCAGGACTGTTAACGGGTTATCGGATCCAAAATCCGACCCGATAGCTTAATGGCGTTCCGTTACGGTGGATGCCATGTGTCGGTCACCCTTGACGAAAGCACTTCTATGACGCGCGATTTATCGTCATGGAAGTGGAAACTTCTATGATGATAATTTTGGTAATGTCATGGAACACTTCTACGATAGCACGGGTATGACTATCTTGATTCTGTCATAAAATCGTCATGGATGTACATGCATGACAAAAAACGTGATCTACTGTGACAAACATGTATCATCACGGAAGTGTATGTTTTGGCGCCGCCTATGTGTCCTCTTGCTTTATCAAGGACGATAGAGAAGCTCGTCCCGTCCATCACTGCCTCACCTTGCTTCGACGCGCGTCCAGGGTGATGAGGCATGCAGCACCACGCTGGCTCGCTAGCTGCTAAGCTGGTGCGGTTGCAGGGTCTTCACAAAGATCTGCATGCTGCATGCTGGTTGGCCTAGAAGCTGCATGCTGCTACACAGGTGTGTGCCTAGTTGGTAGGCTAGTTGCCACGTCGGAATGGGCGCGGGGCAGTGAAGCTTTGGTAAGTGCGGGCCTGTCCTCGGCCCTGCACACACTCCGAGTAAGGCCCTTCCTGGGATCTCGTGGGCATCCCCGGCAAGGGTCTTGCTGGGGGCTTGCGAGCGTCCCCGGCAAGGATCTTGCCGGGGGTCTTCGTCTTCTGGTGCTCATCTAGGCTTGTAGGCCTTTGGTTTTCACCAAGATCTGCATGCCGCCATGTAGGCGCTCCTGAGCCTTGGTCTTGACGTTGTCGATGGTGTCATAACTCTCAGGCTCAAGGGTGGCGGTCTTGCTAGTGTTGGGCAAGTTGCCCCAGCCAGCGTCATAACTGGGGGAAGCCTATCTTGTCCCTTTGCACTTTATGCTTCTGGCTTGGGTGCTGCCTCGGCAGCCTTGCTTCTTTTCTTCCACTGCCCTGCCTAGCCCGACCACAGGTGTGGCTACGACTGCTCGTGCACAAGTAAAGGGGTACAGAAAGGCCCCTTCTTTTGTACACCGACAGGGTGGTTCTATCCTTTTGGTGAACTACACAAATCACTTTTTTCTTAAGAGTGTTCTATGAAGTTCATCCAAAATGTCACATGGGCAACGTTTTTACATTTATTTGGGACTACAGAAAGGGAGATTTGTTTTCCTATCCTCCTCATCCAACTCCACGCCTAATCTTCTCCAATAAGTAGTTAGTCCTAAAGAAAGACCGCGGAGGTGATCGGCTTCTATTTGTGTGTGTTATGTTTCGACATCTAGTTCCACTATTATTGTAATCACATTGACTGAATATCTTTGCATACAGGGATGATTAGCTCGATTTTAGTGGAGCTTCACAAAATGATAGGATTGTGATCTCCTCCATACATGTCTTTTTTGTCTACAGAGCTGGGTGAAACTAGCTGCCAACCAATGAACACTGTGCCTAGGAAATGGAGCCATGCCTACGAACATAATCGATCAATTATATATTTTTCTTTATTTGTACACCTTCTCACAACTTTGTCTTTGATCGAAACCAACTAATGAACTACTACTAATGCTGAGCGTTTTCTAGTCATTACCCAATAATAAAGCACGGATCGCTTCTTACCCCTTAATTTTCGTCCATTTCATGTGTCCATCATTTTTACTATCCTTCGTACGCCGGCTTTGTTCGGTATCGATACAGGCTGAGCAAACGAACCAGCCAACAAACAAGCTGACACAACAAATTAGGCCCACTTATCCCAGTTATGGTTTCTGGCGGCCCGGGAGGTAAAAGAAATCCAACTAACATAGGTCACGCTGCGTGTGAATTGAACTTGATACCTGCCTTTGCTACCTCTTGAGCACTGCATTGGTTTTCCCCGAAGAGGAAGGGATGATGCCGCAAAGTAGTGTAAGTATTTCCCTCAGTTTTTGAGAACCAAGGTATCAATCCAGTAGGAGTCTACGCGCGAGTCCCTCATACCTGCACAAAACAAATAAATCCTTGCAACCAGCGCAAATAGGGGTTGTCAATCCCTATAAGGCCACTTACGAGAGTGAGATCTGATAGATATGATAAAGATAATATTTTTGGTATTTTTGTGATAAAGATGCAAAGTAAAATAAAGGCAAAGTAAATAGCAAAGGAAATAACTAAGTAGTAGGAGATTAATGTGATAAAGATAGACCCGGGGGCCATAGGTTTCACTAGTGGCTTCTCTCGAGAGCATAAGTATTCTACGGTGGTTGAACAAATTACTGTTGAGCAATTGACAGAATTGAGCATAGTTATGAGAATATCTTGGTATGATCATGTATATTGGCATCACGTCCGAGACAAGTAGACCGATTCCTGCCTGCATCTACTACTATTACTCCACTCATCGACCGCTATCCAGCATGCATCTAGAGTATTAAGTTAAAAACAGAGTAACGCCTTAAGCAAGATGACATGACATAGAGGGATAGACTCATGCAATATGAAGAAAACCCCATCTTGTTATCCTCGATGGCAATAATAAAATATGTGCATTTCTGCCCCTACTATCACTGGGAAAGGACACCGCAAGATTAAACCCAAAGCTAAGCACTTCTCCCATTGCAAGAAAGATCAATCTAGTAGGCCAAACCAAACTGATAATTCGAAGAGACTTGCAAAGATAACCAATCATACATAAAAGAATTCAGAGAAGATTCAAATATTATTCATAGATAGACTTGATCATAAACCCACAATTCATCGGTCTCAACAAACACACCGCAAAAAGAAGATTACATCGAATTTCTCCACAAGAGAGGGGGAGAACATTGTATTGAGATCCAAAAAGAGAGAAGAAGCCATCTAGCTACTAACTATGGACCCGTAGGTCTGAGGTAAACTACTCACACTTAATCAGAGAGGCTATGGTGTTGATGTAGAAGCCCTCCATGATCGATGCCCCCTCCGACGGAGCTCCAGAATAGGCCCCAAGATGGGATCTCGTGCATACAGAAAGTTGCCGGGGTGGAATTAGGGTTTTGGCTTCGTATCTGATCGTTTGGGGTTACGTGGATATATATAGGAGGAAGGAGTACATCGGTGGAGCAACAGGGGCCCCACGAGGGTGGAGGGCGCGCCTGGGGTAGGCAGGCGCGCCCCATACCTCGTGGCCTCCTCTCTTGTGCCTTGACGTAGGGTCCAAGTCTCCTGGGTCTTATTCATTGAGAAAATCACGTTTAAGAAGGTTTCATTACGTTTGGACTCCGTTTGATGTTCCTTTTCTTTGAAACCCTAAAACAGGAAAAAAAAGTAATTCTGGGCTGGGCCTCCGGTTAATAGGTTAGTCCCAAAAATAATATAAAAGTGAATAATAAAGCCCAATAATGTCCAAAATAGTAGATAATATAGCATGGAGCAATCAAAAATTATAGATACGTTGGAGATGTATCAGCCTTCAAATAGATCCAACTAAGCTAGGTCACACTGCCTGTACAATGTAACAATTAGTCCCACCTTGCTCCTTTGCAACCAATTCCATCAACTTTTATATGTTAGCAGACTTTCTACATCAGAAGTCAACAAGCAGATGATAGAAACAGAACACAGGAATTAATCTCGTAAGTGGGGGAAGACGGAGTAAATTGGCTCGGCTGCATATTTTCGGTGAAGAAAGCATGAAGAAAGCAGAGATGGGATAAATAATGAACGCAAATAGGAGTCCCAGTCACCGTCACTGTGCCCGCTCATCGGAACAACGTCACGGCCATTGTCGTAGCAGAGGCCTTCGGTGAGGGGTGGATTGTTCACACGGCGGTCCATGCGTGCATAGTGCACCCCATGCGAGTGAGGCGAGAGACACCTTGGTACGGCCGATGGCAGCCCGAATCTGATTTGGACCCGAGAGCGAGCTTGCGGGGAGGGCTCTTCATCAATGACAGGGGCAGCCGTTGAGAGGGGCGCATGGTAGTTCCCTCCCTCTAGACAGCGAGAAGGGGGAAGAAGAGAGGAAGGGAATCAAGAGTGTGGGGGAGAGACGGGATGAGGCGGCTGAGAAGATGAGGTTGGAGGGAGGAATAATCAGCGGTGCCTGTGGGGCCAGTCAGACGACACGTCGCCCGTGCGAGATGGCTGTCTACAACCAGATAGTTGTCGTGCAACAAGCGCTCGAGCATGTTGGACACACGGAAAACTCACCGAACATAATAAGGATTAGATTAATTAGCTAGATAAGTAGGCAAATTAAAGAAAGAAGAATTATCTAGGAGGGGACGAACTCACTAATCAAATCGCTTACGCTGAGCACACAATTGCCGGGTTTGGCATTTTTCCTAATTTGGATTTGCATATATTTGTGTTTTTGACATACTCATATTGATGACTACGTAAACCAGGACACATACGGCGTAAACATATATGTCTGGATAACAAATGAAGTAAAGACATAAATTATCTCCAGGCGCCGCTCATTCCAGTTTATACGAGTGCCTAATAAAATATCAGCACCAAAACATAGGCATACACATGTCATGGCCATAGAGTCTTTAATTGTTCTCAATAAAAATGTTGTTCCAGATCATGAAGAAGATGCCATGCTTGATGTCCCTCAACATGGTCATGTTGAAGGTGGTACGGACGAACGAGGTAACGACCTTATACATCCTTTTGACCCAAACATTGATGCTATGAAAACAAGAACAATTGCATCCTTGTAAAATTACTTTGGAAGTGTTGCATATACGAAATTTAAACTGTCTGATGTCAGTCCGATGGTTAATCAGCTGGTGCGGTTTGCTTTGTCATTAGGCATCTACAGACTAATCTACAACGTTGAGTGAAGTCACATGAAGAAAAACTCCCAAAAAAAGTCACACGAAAAAAATGGTGTATATAGCAATGATACTCTAGCATGCAAACAACACATATATTTTAATGCTGATGTCCAGCGTAATTATATTTATTTATAAATTCTGCATATGCCATATTTATTTATGCAAATTTCATATGAGTTTTTTAATCAACAGTAGATTCATATAGTATACAAAACTTTCTTGTAGGCAAGCAATTTGAATGGCAATCTCGAGTCATGGATGCCAAGGAATAAAGAAGGAAAAGAGATAGAGAGCGGTATGTATGAATGACCAATGATGAAAAAAGCTAAAAAATCTTGTGAAGCCTATCAACTAAACAAAATAACTAAATATGTGACCCAGCCGCAGAAAAATACACACAAGGAATAAAGAAAAATGCAAACATGAAGCAAACACAAAAGATAAAAAAGTGCCATAAGAGAGGCATAAAGACGCAAATATGCAACCATAATAAAAGAAAGGTTGAATAGAGGAAATTACAGCTAACCATGAATTGAGACGCACCATAATAAGGAAAAATTCAATTGCAATGGAAAATCCTTGATATATCGCAACATAACATGAAGTTATACATCTATATGACAAGGACTTCACGGTTAGCACACACACAAGATGCTTAGACGCTAGGCGAAGTATACGATAATTTTATTGTCTGATATTCAACAACATAAGTGTGGCATGTATTTTTTATCATCATTGCGATGGTTAAAATATTGGTGAGATATGTGTTGTCACTGTATATTGACGGTCTAATAGAACGTCTTATTGAAATGAGCCGAAAAACATCATGTGTGCTCTAAGTTCAAAAATCCTTTGAATTAGTAACTATTCTTGAAGAATGTGCTTCAAAGTTGAGAAAAATTAAACTCGACGGAAGTCCTCCATGCACCACACTCTCTCCAACCACTGCCTTCCACCCCGTAGCAACGCACGGGCATGTTTCCTAGTATCATGTACTCCATGTGTCCATGTATATAGGCTTAATGCTTTTTCCGAGACTAACTTTGGCCCTGTTTGGATAGATGGGTTAGAGTTACTTTGAGGTAGTTGGGGCTCAAATAGCCCTAAACTATCCAAACATGAGGGTTAAATTGGAGCAAGTTGTACCAAACCCACCAAAAAAACTATCCCACCCAAGAGGTGCTAATTGGAGATAGTTCTCATTGGGCCCACTGAAAAATCACTTTTCTGTCTCTATCCCGCTAGCCAAGTGGTTCTAATTGGAGCTAGTTGTCGTGGGGCCCACTAAAACATCACTTTTCTCTCTTCATCAAGTGCATTTATTGTTAATCTGACTCTGTCATCCAAACACCTCTTTGGCTAGAGTTAGTTCAGGGTTAGTCATGAGTAGTGTAACCTCTAGCTAAGTTAGAGTATCCAAATAGGAGCAGTATAGGACATGCAAGTTGCTCAAAGCATACTGTCAAATTCGTACATGAAAGGATCTATTTTAGGAAACGGAATGTGAAAGGATCTTCGGAAGATATTATTCTCAAATTATATAAAATCTTATCAATAGTCAAAGGCATCCTTCCAGCATACATTAGGGCCTATATAAAATCTTCTCAATAGTCAACACCAAATGTTACTACTACACCAACCAAGTTCAAAACGAGAAACTGGACCCACTCACAGCACGGCACGTCTGTCTCATTTGGTCCGTTGGTCAAAGGGCTTCCTCTTCTTTGCTTAACAATAGAGTACAGTAAATTTTTTAGAATGATCTTGGCATGTCGCTAACATGTGATAAGTTAACCGACCTCAATATAAGGCAAAATCGCCAGTGCGCCGCACTTTGAGAGAGACGAGGAGCGAGAAGCGATACGGGCTGGTGGATTACTAGAGCTAGGTGTCGCACGGAGGCCAAGAAATATGGTGATAGCATAGGTTGGCCATGTATGATGTAACAACACTAGGCAGCTGTGTTTTGGATTCTTCCGGTCTACTGTGGACAAGATTGGGTAGATTTTATATGGACGAATAAAAATATTAAAGAGTCCAGACGCTCCACCGTGAGGTTTCTTGATCCTTCTCGGTCGTCAGAAAGTGTTCTTCTAAGTTTTGCTGCCACGTGGGACATCCAGCATCCAGGTCCACGTGTCATGCATGAAAATGGAGTTACGTGTAGTAGGTGAGACTCAACAATGGTCACGAACATAGGTGGAGTACGTGCATGAATCACCCGAAAAAAAGGAATACGAGCACGAAGAGAAGTGGTGCACGCACCGACGCAGGTACTCTTTGCCTCTTTCCCCTAATACTCACGCGCGGGTACACGGTGAGCTCATTTCTGTATGAAGAGGCAGCTCACCTGATAATTTGGCGAGTGTAGTAGTTGTTCATGAGAACCATGCATGGACGAACCAAAGTTCGATCATGACGCGGTGGCACATTTTTTATAAATTAAGTTATTCTATTCGATTGCACGTATGCAACATTATTTTCTTAATGGAACATGAATCATGCACGCACTGAATGACAGAGCATAGGATGTGTGACAGCCTGGGTTTTGCCCTTTCTTATTTGCTTGATTTTTCATTTGAAATTTTTTGAAACTTGGAGTTTCTAAATCTTTTCATATGGACTTAAACACTTGGGCATCCATGGCTTTCACCCAAGTGTTTCACTTCCCTCCAAAATCATCATTTCACTTCTGACCCACCCCAAAAATAATCTTTGGAATATTTTTCTTAAAAGAAAAATATTCATTTTCTCTCAAAAACCCTAAGCCAGATCTGATTGCTTCAAAGCAACCCCAATTTTTCTGGCTCAGAAAAATATGAGATAATTCATAAATATTCTGTGAACCCTAGTGCACCTTCCTGAGCAAAAATATATCATCACTTTTTGGAATATTTTTGCTATAGAAAATCTTTTCTATTCTGGACAGAAATGGTGGTTTCTACAGAAACTACCATTTTACTTGCTCCATTTAGCCTGAAATTTCTTGTGCATCTTTACCTTAGTAACTTATCACTAGCCTCCAAAGCACAACTTCAAACTCCATGCCATTTGACCACAGTAACATCACAAAGTTACTTACCAGAAACTTACTTGGTGTGTGAAAACTTCTCTACTGCACCTGGATCCAAACCAAATCGTGGTAACACGCAAAACTACCACGAACAACATGCCAGACATTGAGTTTATGCTTAGATTGACCTGATGTCATAGTTCACGCGGTGACCGCGTTCGTCGAGGCGTGCTGGCATGCAGCTAACGCGCTCTGCGACACACCCGAGCCTCTGTTGCTCGTGTGCTCGCTTCCCCACCTGCCTAAACAAGCCAAACCTCGCCACCATCATCGTCTCAACGTTCTTAACTCCTCCCAGGTGCTCGCTGATGCCGGAGCTCGCCGAAGTGAGCACGGGCAAGGTCCGGCCATCCCAACAATGCGGAGCGCACTGTGGTCGTCGCCATCCTCTTCATCCCGTGCTCGTCTCCGCCCGTGCACAATGGCCGCGTGACCTCCGTCGCCTTCTCCCCCTCTCCCTGGCACCGCTCGTCGCCGGGCACCATGGATAGGTGTCCACTGGCGGAGCCCGAAGCACCCTCGCCGCTCGCCTATATATAGAGCCCTCCCCAGCCTCCTCGAGCACCATCCAGCACTCACACACACCCCACGATCGAGTAGGAAGCCGGAGTCCGGTCGGGCAGGCCTCGGGCCGCCGTCCCCAAGCTCGAGCTCGCTGGCGATCCCCTCTGGTCGCCGTAGTAGCTCCAGCCCCTCCCAGGCCTGGGCGACCCCTCCAGGGCCTCCGCCTCTCTCCGGTGAGGCCGTCTCGCCCGCTTGGAGCCCCTGGAGTGTCCTCTACTCGCTGTCTTCCTCAACTCCGACGACCACCATGTTCCGCCTCTGCTTGTGAGGTCGATTCCGACGCTGTCCGACTGACCCTAGCTACGCTACGGGTAAGGGCAGGTGGGCCTCAACCCCCTCTTGCCATCCCTCCCTCTCGTTTGGGCCAAAGAGCCCTCGTCGCCGGTGACAGCTCCGACGAAGCCACGGCCCCCTCTGTTTCCTTCTCCCTCTTCCCCCACCTGACTAGCGGGGCCCGCTAGTCATCCACTCTATACGCGCACGAAGCGGTACAAGTGGTGGCGCCCCTGGGCTTTACACCTTCGACATCACGCCCAGTCTATTTCTTTTATTCAAATTCATTTGAATTTATAGAACACTTCAAACAGTTATAACTCCTCAACCATAAGTCCAAATGAATTGATTCTTTTTGCATTGTGTTCTTTAATTAGAAATCTAGCAGCTCAACAAAGATGAGATTTTTCTGAGTTGTCTGGAATTTCTGGTGACTTTCATAGGTGTTCTTGATATTTTCTTTTTGTGTTTAAAATTATTTTCAGAAGGTGAAGCTTGTCTTGAGGATCACCAGGAGGTTTGTGAACCTCATCTGCACTAAGGCAAGCCACATCAACATTTTCATGGTGCCATTTCAATATTTGTGATTTTCTTACTTAAATGAAATGATTAATCCATGCTTTTAAATAATTATGGAGTTATTTATATTCTGTTAAATATTGGTTAGTTGTTATGCTTGATTTACAGAATGGTTGAAACCAGTTTAGTGGATAAATCAAGTTAAGATTTATTTGAGGTGATGATAGAAATAATTTTGTTATGCATGTTAGAAATTATTTTAAAGCTATGTTTTTGCCTTCATAGATTGATAAAAATTTATTGGAAAATAATCTATTAAATACTTGTTTAATCATATTACTTGTCTTACAAAATGTTTGAACCCAACTTAGTGATAAAGAAAGTAAGAGTTGTTGATAGTGAAACTTTTTGACAAGCATATGAGAAATTTATCATAGTTACTTTCTTGCGTAAGAAATTAATAAAACTTGTTGCAAAATATTTTGGGTTAAGTTGTGAGTCATTTGAGAAAGTAGAGTAATTTGGGTTGTTGACGTTATGGTTGGTGGGTATAAGTATGACATCGGTCATTTTCATCATTATATGATGCATGTGTTGTTTTGCATTTCATGGCATGCTATGACACCGGTCATTTTTAGTTTAAAATTAAATCTGAATATAACTCACATTGAATATACCATTGACTGGGTCATGGTGCTGCTCAATCGAGTTTCTTTCCAGTGCAACCACATTTGCCTTTGTGGGAAGGCCTTGATTCGGCCCATTGACACGGCCTCTGGTCGGTGCCTCCATCTACGGAAGGTTATGTCGTGCTTGCCCTCGCCCGGTAAGCAGACATAATCTTGTGTGATCGTTGATGAGATTATGGTACCAAGTCCCTGAGTGGGAGTGTTCCCGAGTGGGAGTGTTTTGACCATGATGGTGGTTGGGGTGTCTTTGGTAGACACGGGGCCACCCAGGACCAGCCCATTGGGTATTTGGGTCAGAGTGGCCGGGAGAGTGCTGTGGCAATGGAGGGGTTTTGTCGGAATGTCATTGGTCCACCCGACTGGGAGTGCGAGGCCATGGGTTCCATGGTGTGGGTAAAGTGTGCTACCTCTGCTGAGTGTGTAATCTATCGATAGCCGAGTCCACGATCACGGACACCTCGTAGTAGGTCCCACCATGAGTCAACGTTTAATAAAAATTGCACACTAAGCTATGAACTTTGCATTGTAGATGGATGGCAGAAAGGCCATCGAGGCATTTGGGACCAAATGATGGTCGTGGTTGTGATCACCGTAAGGATCACGAGTTGTTCATGAGAAAGACCACTTTGGTGGTGTGTTTGTGATCTAGAGATGATCACGGTTGGTAAGCTGTCCCGAGGGACGTTCGAGCATGATCACAGCATGTTGACATACAGTGTTGCATTTTTAATAATTGGTTAAATATCATGATATTGTTTGTCATTATCATTATGCTTGTTGTGAGCTTGCAAGTACATTCAATGTATTGACCTGGCATGTCTTGCCAGATTTCAGGAAAGTATTGTTGGAGAGGAGCGCTGTTCGAGTCTAGATCGTGTCCACATCGGTGTCCCTGTGATATGGAGCTTCCGCCACGACGTTATTCCGCTGCCACGTAGTTGTTCGGATCGAGGCCCCTTTATGTTCACTAAATAATGTACATATTATTCAGCCGCACCGAGTGTGCCGCTTGGCCTCGATAGCTGTTGTAATGTAACTCTGTTCCGCTAGCATCAATAAAGCGGTTGTTATTCTGTACCAAGATGTTGTGTGTTTCCAGAAGATATGGTCTCTGGGCTGGTAATGCATGGTAAACCGGTCGCTCTGAGCCAGGGTGCCACAACGCTTGGTATCAGAACCGCGCTGACTGTAGGCCACGCTAGACTATGACGCGTTAATTGGACGCTACATACGAGTTTTAGTTGAGTGTCGGTAGTAATTTGGGCTGATTGTTGCGTTGCATGCATTTGGTTTATATATATTTTTATGCCAACCTGCTAATGGTTGTGGGTGTAGAGGGCTCTGGTGCCGTATCCGTGACAGTTGCAGCTAAGGCCGTACACGTCACCGCACCTCCTTCGCAACGTGTGGCGTCAGCTGTACCCTCTCGGAGATGACCCAGTCTATCATGTGTACTGGGAGCATCTAGTTGATTTAGTGTATGAGTATCACGAAGTGGTCAATTTGCGCACTAGTTCCGATTCCAGCTCTTACACTCGCACTTCTCGGAGCGGTTATGCCTCCACCGCCTCTCAGGAAGTCCAGTTTGCTGCATTCGAGGTCCTTGTCGAGCTTCGCTACAATGAGGTATGAATGCAGAACCACCCAGGTTTCTACTACTACCCATCTATGCACGACAACGGTCATGTCCATTTCCCTCTCATTGATCTGGAGTCTGATAGTGTTGCTAGCCACATTGCTCATTATGTCACTACTAACTATCTCATGATCCACGAGCTGGCTCGAGAGCTGATTCGTACTCGTATTGCGTTAGCCACTACATTGGTCACTTCTAGATCCACCACTACTCCGTCTTCACTGGGATTTACCCCTTATGTCCCAGTCAGTTCTAGCTCCCCTATTTCGCCAGTTACTCCCCCGAGTAGCACGGGCATCTCGACCGCGAACCCTCTCAGTACTCCTGCCAAGTGGGTCTCACTTCTCGCTACCCCTATAGCCCCGATGCTTCCTCCTACCCCTGCCCTTGAGGGAGAGCCCTTGAGACAGTGCCGTCGTATTACCTTTAACCAGGAGGTTTCCGATAACCACATCAGTTCGGGATCCGAGACCGCTTCAAGGGAGGACACCGCAGCACCAGCAGAGCAGTAGTATCTTTGAGTATTCGCAGTTGTTTGCATGATGTATGGATGTAGTTGTACGAGTCATGATGTTTTGTTGCATGTATGGGAGTAGTGAACCAGTCATGTTGTTTACTTTTCATGTATGAGTCTATGTATAATTATGTTGAGACTTTATTCGCTGTATTTTTTGCTCTTCTGCTTTCTTCCGGGATTTGTCGCTGGCTTTTCCCCAATTTTATTTTAGGGTGTTTCTCATCTCGATCGTGTTGTCTTGGGAAAAATTCACAATAGGATGACGCGGGGAGGCAGTAGTAGAAACGTTCGAGAGGGAACTCCTGTTTGTCGTTCCGCACAACAGGCATGCCATTCTCCCGAGCCGTACGTTCATCCACCACCTCCACCGCCTTATCCTCCCTCCACCGGACAAATTCTGCGTATGTTTGAAGAGAAAAGAAACAATGATCTGATTGAAATATTGAGAAGTGTTCAAGCTATGGTGGGACAGAATGTAAGTCAGAATGGTCATCACTCAAAGCTGTCAGATTTTCAGAGGACCAATCCACCCTGTTTCAGTCAGATTGTTGACCCATTGGATGCCAACGATTGGTTGCGCACAATGGAGAAAAAGCTTGAGATTGCCCGTACTAAAGGAAATGATAAAGTTCCATTTGTAACTCATTACCTTGAAGGCGCAGCTGCCATATGGTGGGAAAATACAATGGCCATGTGGCCGATTGATGAGGAAATCACCTGGGAGAAATTTAAGGATAAGTTCCAAAAATATCATATCCCTACTGGAGTTATGAAGGTCTGTGGAAATCAGTCTGTGGCTGAATATCTCGCGCTCGTCCAAGGAAATCAGTCTGTGGCTGAATATCTGCAAAAATTCAATCATTTGGCCCATTACTCTCTGTATGACGTGGCCACCGAAGAAAGGAAGATTGACAAATTTCTTGGAGGTTTAAATCTGCAACTTCGGTGTGCTCTCAGTATGTTTGTTTTCACGGATTTCCAAACTCTGGTGGACAAGGCGTTCGTTGCTGAACGGGAGCACAAGCTTATATCCGATAATAGGCTTGCTAACGACCACAAGTGCAAGTTTGAGCCAAAGAAGGATGGGCCACCTGTGCAAAAGGCCCGTACCTGGCAGCAGACTCCGGTGGAATACAGGCCAAATTGGCAACATAATTTTAACAAGACCACCACCCAAGTGAAGAATATTGTGACCAATCCAATGCATGAGGAGCGTCAGTGCAATAATTCTTGTTTCATTTGCAGGCAACACGGACATTATGCCAAGCAGTGCCCCAAGAACAACAAGACGAATGCCCTAAGCCGGCCGCAAGTCAATTTTATGGAGTTGCGGCTAGACCAGCAAGACTTCATCGGGTACGTGCATCATATCTCCGCTGATGAAGCCCAAGAGAAGCTAGAAGTCGTCATTGGTATGTTTTCTGTTAATGACATACTTGCCATAATTTTATTTGACTCTGGGGCTTCCCATTCTTTTATTTCTCGGAGTTTTGCCGCCCAAAACAATTTTCCTTGCACAATTTTGGGCAAAAATATGCTGGTACAAACCCTGGGATCTATAATCAAGAGCAATCTGCTCTGTCGTGATTTGGAGATCAATCTCAACGGGGTCTACTTTCCAACATCTCTGATAATCATTGAGTCTGAAAAGTTGGATATTATACTGGGTATGAATTGGTTGACCAAATATCAAGTTTGCATAAACTACGCAACCCGAGCAGTCAATCTGAACAGTCTGGATGGGCAGCTCACCAAATTCTATGCTCGCAAGAATATACCCAAGCCAGAAATAGTGTGCACTGCTGTGGTTGAATTGGAATTTATTCCTGTGGTCAGTGAGTACCCTGATGTGTTTCCAGAAGAACTGCCAGGTATGCCACCAGATCGAGAACTGGAGTTTGCCATAGATCTTATGCCCAGAACCGCACCGTTATACAAGAAGTATTACCGGATGCCCTCGTCAGAATTAGTGGAGCTAAAGAAACAGCTTGACGAATTACTCTAGAAAGTTTATATTCGTCCCAGCTCTTCACCGTGGGGATCACCTGCAATTTTCGTGGGCAAAAAGGATGGTAGTCAGCGTATATGCATAGATTACCGCCAGCTAAATGAGGCCACCATAAAAAATAAATACCCGCTGCCAAGGATTGATGATATGTTTGATCAGCTCAGTGGGGCTAAGGTATTCTCTAAAATCGATTTACGGACCAGATATCATCAGCTCAAGATTAAAAAGGAAGATATTCCTAAGACCGCATTCACTACTCGGTATGGTCTTTACGAATATACCGTGATGTCCTTTGGTCTCTCCAATGCCCCTGCTTTCTTCATGCATATGATGAACAAAGTATTTATGGACTTCCTCGACAAATTCGTGGTAGTCTTCATCGATGACATCCTCATTTACTCCAAGGGTGAAGAAGAACACAAGGATCACCTCCGAGCAGTACTACAACGGCTCCGCGACAATCAGCTATACGCCAAGTTCAGTAAGTTTGAATTTTGGCTCAAGAAAGTTGTGTTTCTCGGACATGTACTATCAGCCGAAGGTATAGCCGTGGACCTGAGCAAAGTAAAGGATGTGCTCGATTGGGTACCACCCACGACCGTGACACAGATCCGGAGTTTCCTCGGATTAGTTGGATACTATCGTCATTTTATTGAAGGGTTTTCCAAATTTGCTAAACCCATGACGAAGCTGCTAAAAAAGGATACAAAGTTCAAGTCGACAAAAGACTGTGAGAAGAGTTTTAATGAGCTGAAGATACGAGTGACAACCTCACCTGTATTGACTCTTCCATACATTTATCGCAACTTTGATGTGTACTGCGACGCCTCTAGACAAGGTATTGGTTGCTTGTTGATGCAAGATAGCAAGGTAGTAGCATATGCATCTCGACAGCTACGACCTCATGAGGGAAATTATCCTACTCATGATTTAGAATTGGCTGCAGTGGTTCATGCATTAAAAATTTGGAGACACTACCTCATTGGAAAAAGGTGCCAAATTTTTACCGACCACAAAAGCCTCAAGTACATTTTCACTCAGCCAGATTTAAATCTCCGTCAGCGAAGATGGTTAGAGTTGGTCAAGGATTATGACCTTGGAATAAATTACCATCTAGGCAAGGCCAACGTCGTTGCTGATGCGCTCAGTCGAAAGCCCGTCAGCTTAAATGTCATGTTAAAATCATTACGCACCAAAGTCCAAGAGGTGATCGCTCAGCTCAACTTGGTCATCAGAGAGGCTGACCTTGCTAATATTTTGGAAGTTACCCCCACACTTGAGATGGAGATCTGCAAGGCCCAGCCAGCTGACACCAACCTACAAAAACGTGCCAAGGGCCAGATGGCAAAGCAGGCCTCTGACTTCTCCAAGGACGAATTTGGTACCCTCCGATTCTGTGGACGCATTTGTGTGCCAAATCAACCGGACTTGAAGAAGAAAATCATGTCAAAAGCCCATGAATCCGCATATTCCATTCACCCGGGAGGTACAAAAATGTATGAGGATCTCAGACAAATATTCTGGTGGGATGGAATGAAGAAAGACATTGCCTATTTTGTAGCCTATTGCGACATATGCAACAATGTGAAAGTAGATCATCAGAAGCTAGCCGGGCTTCTCCAACCGCTGCCAGTTTCACAGTGGAAATGGGATGTCGTTTGCATGGATTTCATCACAGGATTGCCTAGGACTCAACAACGCAAGGATGCAATCTGGGTTATAATAGACACCCTGACCAAGGTTGTTCATTTCATTCCGATCAGCACCAGATACAAAGCAAATGAACTTGCACAACTGTATGTATCCAGGATCGTCAGTCTGCATGGAGTACCCCGAACTATCACTTCCGACCGAGGTTCTTTGTTTACCTCCGCTTTTTGGTCCCATCTCCATCAAGCCTTGGGGACAGCACTGAAATATAGTACTTCCTATCACCCTCAGACAGATGGACAGACAGAGCGGGTAAACCAAATACTCGAAGATATGTTGCGAGCCTGTGTGCTAGCCAAACGTGCTAAATGGGAAGACTGCTTGACGTATGCCGAGTTCTCTTATAACAACAGTTTCCAGACCAGTCTAAAGATGTCACTGAGGGAGTCCTGGATTAGGGGGTCTTCGGACAGCCGGACTATATCCTTTGGCCAGACTGTTGGACTATGAAGATACAAGATTGAAGACTTCGTCTCATGTCCGATGGGACTCTACTTGGCGTGGAAGGCAAGCTAGGCAATATGGATATGTATATCTCCTCCTTTGTAACCAAACTTCTGTAACCCTAGCCCTTTCCGGTGTCGATATAAACCGGAGGGTTTTAGTCCGTAGGACAATATACAATCATACCATAGGCTAGCTTCTAGGGTTTAGCCTCTCCGATCTCGTGGTAGATCAACTCTTGTAATATTCATATCATCAAGAATAAATCAAGCAGGGCGTAGGGTATTACCTCCATCAAGAGGGCCCGAACCTGGGTAAAACATCGTGTTCCATGCCTCCTGTTACCATCGGCCTTAGACGCATAGTTCGGGACCCCCTACCCGAGATCTGCCGGTCTTGACACTGAAATTGGTGCTTTCATTGAGAGTTCCTCTGTGTCGTCACCATTAGGCTTGATGGCTCCTACAATCATCGATAACGATGCTGTCCAGGGTGAGACTTTCCTCCCCGGACAGATCTTTGTGTTCGGTGGCTTCGCACTGCGGGCCAACTTGCTTGGCCATCTGGAGCAGATTGAAGGTTACGCCCCTGGACACCAGGTTAGGTTTGGAAACTTAAACTACACAGCCGATATCCACGGAGATTTGATCTTCGACGGATTTGAGCCCCTGCCTTGTGCGCCGCGCGGTCACAATGAGTACGATTTAGCTCTACCATCGGACAGTGTTTGAGAAATCGCACCGGCAGCCGCTCCGACCCTCAATTCGGAGCCAGTTTCGCCATCCGTGGACAGGTGGATAGACCCCACCACGGAGGCCGTATCCTCTGCATCGATCGAGCCGAATATCGACCTTACCCTTCACGAGAGCTGTGTTGCCAAACTGCCGGATCCTTCTCCGACCACGGACTCTGAACCGCCTACGCCAGTTCCTATCAAATCAGATTGGGCGCCGATCATGGAGTTTACCTCCGCGGATATTTTTCAGCACATGCCCTTCGGCGACATACTGAACTCATTAAGGTCTCTCTCCTCGTCAGGAGAGTCCTGGTCGAACTACGTCTGGCAGGATTGGGATGCGGATGATGAAGAAATTAGCTGCCCACCCACCACCCACTTAGTAGCCACTGTCGATGACTTAACCGACATGCTCGACTTCGACTCCAAAGATATCGACGGTATGGACGGTGATGCGGGAGGCGAAGAGGAACCACTGCCCACAGGGCACTGGACAGCCACCTCATCATACGATATATACATGGTGGACACACCCAAAGAAGGCAATGGCGACGAGACAACGGAGGATGACCCCTCCAAGAAGCAACCCAAGCGCCGGCGTCAGCGGTGCAGCTCTAAGTCCCGCCAAGGTAAAAGTGGTGATACCGGCACCGGAGATAATAACACTCCGGACAGTGCTGAAGACAACAACAATCCCCTCCAGCAAGATTTAGAGCAGGAGGATGGAGGAGGCAGCCGTCCTGAGAGAGCGGCAGATGGAGAGGCGGAAGATGATAAATACATGCCTCCCTCCGAAGACGAGGCAAGCGTCGGCGATGACGAATTCGTCGTGCCAGAGGATCCCGTCGAACAAGAGCGCTTCAAGAGCCGGCTTATAGTCACGGCAAATAGCCTTAAGAAAAAGCAGCTGCAGCTTCAAGTTGATCAAGATTTGCTAGCTGACAGATGGACTGAAGTCCTGGCCGTCGAGGAATATAAACTAGAACGCCCCTCCAAGAGTAACCCAAAGTGCAGGTTGCTACCCGGACTGGAGGAGGAAGCACCGAAACCTACATCCTCGGTGTATGACGTGGCTGATCGGCCACCTCGTGGCCGCGACAGAGAGACATTCCAGCCAAAAGCTCAGCCCGCACCCCGACGTCATTCAAATAAAAGGCATGGGGAAATACGCCAGACCTGCGAGACGTATTGGAGGACAAAGCAAAACATGCAAGATCGATCTACGGATCACGAGGGCGCGCCACTATACGAGAAGATAAACATCATGCCGGATACAGTAAAAGTAAGTCCGGCCGGGCCGAACACAGCGGGCAAGACTCATTCGAGTTGCGTCGCGACATAGCCCAGTACAGAGGCGCCACACACCCCCTATGCTTCATAGACGAAGTAATGGATCATCAAATCCTAGAGGGTTTCAAACCCGTAAATATTGAATCATACGACGGCACAACAGATCCTGCGGTATGGATTGAGGATTTCCTCCTGCACATCCACATGGCCCACGGTGATGACCTACACGCCATCAAATACCTCCAACTAAAACTCAAAGGACCAGAGCGGCATTGGCTCAACAGCTTGCCAGCAGAGTCCATTGACTATTGGGAAGATCTGGAGGCCGCATTCCTCGACAACTTTCAGGGCACTTATGTGCAACCACCAGATGCCGATGACTTGAGCCACATAATTCAGCAGTCAGAGGAATCGGCCAGGCAATTCTGGACACAGTTCCTAACAAAGAAAAATCAAATCGGGGACTTTCCAGATGCAGAGGCCCTAGCAGCTTTCAAGCACAACATCCGCGACGAGTGGCTAGCCCGGCACCTTGGTCAGGAAAATCCGAAATCTATGGCAGCCCTCACGACACTCATGACCCGCTTTTGTGCGGGAGAAGACAGCTGGCTGGCTCACAGTAATAACATATCAAAGAACCATGGTACTTCGGATACCAAGGACGGCAATGGCAGGTCACGTCGCAACAAACATAAGCACCGCATTAACAGCGACAATACCGAGGATATGGCAGTCAATGCCGGATTCAAAGGGTCTAAACTCGGTCAGCGGAAAAAGCCATTCAAAAGAAGCACTCCGGTCCCGTCCAGTTTTGACCGTATACTCGATCGCTCGTGTCAAATACACGGCACCCCCGACAAGCCAGCCAACAACACCAACAGGGATTGTTGGGTGTTCAAGCAGGCCGGCAAGTTAAATGCCGAAAATAAAGATAAGGGGTCACATAGCGATGACGAGGAGGAGCCCCGGCAGCCGAACACCGGAGGACAGAAGAGGTTCCTCCCTCAAGTGCGGACGGTGAACATGATATACGCAACCCACATCCCCAAGAGGGAGCGGAAGCGTGCGCTCAGGGACGTATATGCGTTGGAGCCAGTCGCCCCAAAGTTCAACCCATGGTCTTCCTGCCCGATCACCTTTGACCGCAGGGACCACCCGACTAGTATCCGTCATGGCGGATTCGCCGGATTGGTCTTAGACCCAATCATTGACGGATTTCACCTCACTCGTGTCCTTATGGATGGCGACAGCAGCCTGAACTGCTTTATCACGACACAGTGCGCAAAATGGGTATAGACCCCTCAAGGATCAAACCCACTAAAATGACCATTAAAGGCGTCATACCAGGTGTAGAGGCCCATTGCACAGGCTCAGTAACACTAGAAGTGGTCTTCGGATCTCCGGATAACTTCCGAAGCGAAGAGTTAATCTTCGACATAGTCCCGTTCCGCAGTGGCTACCATGCACTTCTCGGGCGAACCGCATTTGCAAGATTCAACGCGGTACCACGTTATGCATATCTGAAGCTCAAGATGCCAGGACCTCAAGGGGTCATCACAGTTAATGGAAACACAAAGCGCTCTCTCCGGACGAAGGAGCACACTGCGGCCCGCGCAGTAGAAGCGCAAAGCAGCCTCATAAGGCAACCCACTAGTTCGGCGATTAAGGACTCAGACACCTTCAAGCGCGCCCGGAGTAATCGGCAACAGGACCGCCTGGCACATTCCGAGCTCGCATAGCAATGCGGCCCCCACTCCGGTCCTAGCCAAACGGCGAAATCCGTGCCACGCGTACATAATACGCATTAAAAATATCATGGGCACAGGCGGGGAGGGGGGCACGACTGCGGCATGCTACAAGTCGCAGCTTAAACCGCACTAGGGGCTTCCCGCTTTGTTATTTTTCTCTTTCAGGACTTTAATCTCTGGAAACCCTGTCGGGCAGCATGGTTGCCGAACACATGATGCAGCAACCAAGGAGGCAGAAAGCTACGTCACACCACGGAACTCCCAGGTGGATTACGATAATGGGTGAAATATTTTCTTTAATACTATTTCTCATCTTTCCCTTGGAAGGGACATGTCAAACAGTCCTACTTTTTGCTTATCGCACTGCTTCTATCATTCTGCTTTAACGCACCTTTTTGAATAAACAATGCATAGCATTAAGACTATTGTTGCATTCTTCCTTTTTATATATATGTTCATTCACGACATCTAGCACCCATACACTCTCGTACGGCCAATACGCTAGGGGCTTAAGCATACCCCATAATATGGCGTGAGAAGTCCGAACACTTTCGACAGTGCGGCACCCCAAACTTATAGCATTATATGCATCAGCTCTGAATCATGTCTTGGGTCAATAGTTGGGTTTGCCCGGCTCCCATGTTTTGGTACCTTACGTTCCGCTATAACATCTAAGGTAGCACTGGGAGAACTACTGTGATTGTGCTCCAGTTCTGCTGGGCTAAGCACCTCAGTAGAGAAAGCTAAAACTGACTATCATGATAAGGCTAGAGACTGGTCGCTGTTAGAGAGGTTTCGAGTCCCTATAGACTTATGCCGCTTAGAGCGAGGAGTCGGCCCTATCCGGCTTAAGGCGTGTATCGCGCCCCAAATTCGGCCTTCCGAACACTAGGGGCTTCGCCCAAATTGAAAATTATAGAATTCTATGGCTAAGTGAGAGTGATAACGCATTATAGTCCGATTACCTTGTTCGTTGTGCTGAGCACCTCCCTCGAGGGACCCAACAATGGGAACAAGAGTGCTCAGGTTTATCCCGAACACGCCAGCACTCGTGGCGTGGGGGTAGAAGCCGACGACTAGCCATCTCTCAGATTTGATAAACAGCCGAATAGAAGGCAATATTTTAAATTCAGACAAGCGTTGCATAGCGCATATGGACACGTTTTTCATAATACAGGATTACACGAGCAAGTTCATTCAAATATTACATCTTTTGCGCACTCGTCCGCTACGAGACGGGCACCCTTCAGGACACCCTCATAGTACATCTCGGGGTGGTGATGCTCCTTGCCCTCCGGCGGCCCTTCCTTCACCAGCTTCACGGCGTCCATCTTGGCCCATCGCACCTTCACACGGGCGAAAGCCCGGCGTGCACCTTCGATGCAGACGGACCGCTTGATTACTTCCAAACGTGGGCAGGCATCCATAAGCCGCCTCACCAGGCCGAAGTAGCTGTTGGGAAGGGCGTCGCCAGGCCACATCCGGACTATAAAGCCCTTCATGGCCTGTTCGGCCGCCTTGTGCAGCTCGACCAGTTGTTTCAGCTGGTCACTCAGAGGCATCGGGTGTTCGGTCCCAATATACTGAAACCAGAACTACTTCTGCATTGAGCTTCCCTCCTCGGCCTGGTAAAACTATGCGGCATCCGACATGCTGCAGGGCAAATCTACGAATGCTCCTGGAGAGCTCCGGATTCGGGTAAGTAACAAGTAATTTACTTTCACATGCTTTCTTTGCATACAAAATGCCTTACCCGCCGCTATCTTCTTCATAGCATAAATCTCCTGGAGGGCCTTTTGGGCTTCGGCCTTGGCATTCTTTGCGCTCTCGAGGGCCGTTGCAAGCTCGGACTCTCGCGTCTTCAAGTCAAGCTCCAACGCCTCGTGCTTCGTTATGAGAGCGTGGAGCTCTTGCTGCACCTCGCCCACCCGAGCCTCTTGCCTTTCCCGCTCGGTGCGCTCGTTGGCCGCTTTGTTTTCGGCCTCGGATAGCGCTTGCTTCAGGGTCGCCACCTTGGACATGGCCCCTGGCAAATTTATGATAATCCTGTCATTTTGAAATCACATTCTTTTTATATATATCCATAGACTAGGGACTACTTACCTTTGTTCTCCTCGAGCTGCCTCTTGGCAAGGCCGAGCTCTTCCTTGGAACCTTTGAGGTCCTGCTTCAGTGCGGCGACCTCCGTAGTCAGTGCGGCAGAGGCCACCAGCGAAGCCTGCATAAGCTTATAGACATACTTATATTAGACTCCTGCAATATTGTTTGATCCTCTATTCGGCTTTTCTTTGTGAACACCGAACAGAGCATCAGGGGCTACTGTCTATGCGGTAATATTTTTCCTATATTTCAAAAACTTACCTCAAAGCCTGTTAGATGGCTGGCACAGCCTTTAGTCAGTCCGCTCTTGGCGGACTGAACCTTCTGGACCACCGCACTCATAATAGTGCGGCGGTCTTCATCGATGGAAGCGCTGCAAAGCGCTCCCAGCAGATTGTTCGGTGCCTCTGGATGGATAGAGTCCACCGGCACAGGCGTCTTGCCCCTTTTGGAAGGCGGCCTCCTGCCTGAGTCCGGGACCACTTGAGGTCGCGGCGCGGTGTTCGGCCGAGGGCCGAACTCGGAGCCCTCGGGAGCCTTGCTCCCTCTGCTCCCGGAATCCGAAAGGTCGCCTTGAGGCGCCTCCAGACTGTCTCCCATCGATCCGGTGCCTCTTGAGACAATACCTCGGCGTTGTCCATAGGACAAGGGGAGGTGGCGGTCGGAAGTGGATCGCTATCCATATCCAACGAGCCCAGGGAGTCGTCCGACGAAGATACGTTGATACGGGCTCGTGGTGGTCTGCATAATCATAATTCGGCGTTAGGAGAAGCAGTGCGACAAAGGTATGCTATGAGTTACTCTGGCATCCGAATACTTATGACTTCGCAAGGGGCTTGGCCCTAAGCAGCCACTCGTCTTTGCCTTCGGCGGCGGCGATGGAGTAGTCCGGAAGGAGAGTCCTTCCCTTCTTGGACCCTTCGCCCCCCCCCCGGTTGGGGCGGCCTTCCTTTTCTTGTCTCCACCGACTGGAGGGGGAGCATCATCATCTTTCTCCTCATCTTCGGGGGAGGAGTGCATCGCGGAGTTATCGGACGATGAGTCTGATAACACCTGGCGCCGGGAACTCTTTCGGGTTCCCTTGGCCTTCTTGGTGGTCTCCGGCACCTTGTAAGGAGCCGGAATCAGCATCTGCGTTAGGAGAGCGTCCGAAGTGTCTTCGGGAAGAGGGGCCAGACAGTTAATATGCCCCGACATCTCCACCCAGTCCTGTCAAAGGCATGGATCTCAGACCCTGCACGTGGTTAAGCTAAGGGAAATAAATATCCTACCAGATGTATAGAACTCACCGAATGCGCTACGCGCTTCGCGCTTAGCCCGCGGTCCTCGGTGAGAGAGGGAGGGACCTCGGCACCCTTCAACAGCACCCTCCAGACGTCCTTGTGCGTCGTGTCGAAGAGCTCGCTCAGAGTCTGGTGCTGGGCCGGGTCGAACTCCCACAAGTTGAAATCCCTTTGTTGACACGGGAGGATCCGGCGGGTGAGCATGACCTGGACTATGTTGACAAGCTTGAGCTTCTTGCCTGCCATATTCCGGATACATTTCTAGAGTCCGTCCAGCTCCACCGATGAACCCTAGGACAGGCCCTTTTCTTTCCAGGAAGTGAGCCGCATGGGGATTCTGGATCGAAACTCGGGGGCAGCCACCCAGTTGGTGTCGCGCGGCTCGGTGATGTAGAACCACGCCGATTGCCACCCCTTTATGGTCTCCATGAAGGAGCCTTCAAGCCATATAACATTGGGCATCTTTCCCACCATGGCTCCGCCGCATTCTGCTTGTTGGACTCCCACCACCTTCGGCTTGATATTGAAGGTCTTTAACCACATGCCGAAGTGGGGCCGAATGCGGAGGAAAGCCTCACACACGACGATGAACGCCGAAATTTTGAGGATGATGTTCGGGGCCAGATCATGGAAGTCCAGCCCATAGTAGAACATGAGACCACGGACGAATGGATGGAGGGGAAACCCCAGTCCGCAGAGTAAGTGGTGGAGGAAAACTACCCTCTTGTGAGGTTCAGGGGTAGGAACGATCTGCCCCGCAGCGGGCAGCCGATGTGCGATATCCGCGTCTAAGTATCTGGCCCCGTGCAGCTTTTTTATGTGTCCCTCCGTGATGGAGGACGCCATCCACTTGCCTCCCGCTCCGGACATGTTTGGAGAAGGTTGAGGAGAAGGATGTGGACTTGGGCATTGGAGCTCGAGTGCGCAAGAATGGATGAGCAAGGAGGAAGGAGGCGTGGGTAGAAAAAGGTTAAACCTTATCCCTTCATAAGGGCGGCCGAAACTATGTGCCCCCCACTAGCCTGGTAAAACTCGCTTATCCCCCAAGCGCTGTAATCGATGGCACGGTTGGGTTACCCACGCCCGTATTGGTGAGAATCCTGTAATAAGGGGGACACGTTCTCTGCTTTGACAAGACGTGTCAAGGAACTGCCTCGCGTTATGTGCGGGACTAGTTAAAGGAAACGGTTTGAATAATCACCAGGCCATGGCATAATGTCATGTTGCCAAAACATGTCAGCATATTAGATTTGTGGAAATATTATTCTCTCTACGGTGGTATGTGGAACTTATTTTGCAGGGTCGGACACTATCCTTGTATTCAAATCCTTCCGTGGTGTATTCGGAGGAGGAACCCGCCTTGCAATGCCCAAGACAACACTGAGCGCCGGACTCATCGTCATTGAAGCCTGGTTCAGGGGCTACTGAGGGAGTCCTGGATTAGGGGGTCTCCGGACAGCCGGACTATATCCTTTGGTCGGACTGTTGGGCTATGAACACTACCAAAAAAATACACTTCCGTGATGATACGTGTTTGTCATAGTAGGTCACTTTTTTTGTCATGCATGTACATCCATGACAAATTTATGACAGAATCAAGATAGTCATACCTGTGGTGTCGTAGAAGTGTTCCATGAAATTACGAAAATTATCATCACGGAAGTGTCCACTTCCATGACGGTAAATCGCGCGTCACAGAAGTGCTTTCGTCAAGGGTGACCAACACGTGGCATCCACCGTAATGGAACGCCATTAAGCTATTGGGTTGGGTTTTGGATCCGATAACCCGTTAACAGCCCCGACCAATGGGGATTTTCCACGTGTAAAATCATCATTGGATAGAGGAAACACGTGTTGGCTCATCGTCGGGACAGATGTCATCCACTCACTGGACAGAAGGCGCCTATGATACATTGACACGTGGCACGGCCCAACAAGTTTAAGTGGGCCGGCCCAACTAAAGGCCCACAAGATTTTGCGGACCATAATGAGTCGGCCTAGCTAAAGGCCCGCGAGATTTTGCGGACCATAATTGTAACGCCCTCGATGCGGCTATAGCTTCCATGTGTCGAGGCACGACTTAGAGACATAACCGCATTGAAAGAAATGTCGCAAGTTAGGCAATCTTCACAACATCCCATGTAATATAGATAATAAAAGGGGAGATACATAGTTGGCTTACACTCGCCACGTCAATCAAAGTACATAAATAACATTACAACATCCAAACACTCATGGCCCGACTACGGCGCCAAAATGAAAGATAACCCAACAAGCGACACGGTCCCGATCACCCCAACTGGGCACTGAAGGAAATATGCCCTAGAGGCAAGAATAAAGTTATTATTTATTTCCTTATATCATGATAAATGTTTATTATTCATGCTAGAATAGTATTAACTGGAAACTTAATACATGTGTGAATAAATAGACAAACAAAGTTTCACTAGTATACCTCTAATTGACTAGCTTGTTAATCAAAGATGGTTATGTTTCCTAACCATGAACAAGGAGTTGTTATTTGATTAACGGGATCACATCATTAAGTGAATGATCTGATTGACATGACCCATTCCATTAGCTTAGCACCCGATCGTTTAGTATGTTGTTATTGCTTTCTTCATGACTTATACATGTTCCTATGACTATGAGATTAAGCAACTCCCGTTTACCAGAGGAACACTTTGTGTGCTACCAAACGTTACAACGTAACTGGGTGATTATAAAGGAGCTCTACAGGTGTCTCCAAAGGTATATGTTGGGTTGGCCTATTTCGAGATTAGGATTTGTCACTCCGATTGTCGGAGAGGTATCTCTGGGCCCTCTCGGTAATGTACATCACTTAAGCCTTGCAAGCATTGCAACTAATGAGTTAGTTGTGGGATGATGTATTACAGAACGAGTAAAGAGACTTGCGAGTAACGAGATTGAACTAGGTATTGGAATAACGACGATCGAATCTCGGGCAAGTAACATACCGATGACAAAAGGAACAACGTATGTTGTTATGCGGTCTGACCGATAAAGATCTTCATAGAATATGTAGGAGCCAATATGAGCATCCAGGTTCCGCTATTGGTTATTGACCGGAAACATGTCCCGGTCATGTCTAGATTGTTCTCGAACCCGTAGGGTCCGCACGCTTAAGGTTACAATGATAGTTATATTATGAGTTTATGCATTTTGATGTACCGAAGTTTGTTCGGAGTCCCGGATGTGATCACGGATATGACGAGGAGTCTCGAAATGGTCGAGACATAAGGATTGATATATTGGAAGCCTATGTTTGGATATCACAAGTGTTCCGGGTGAAATCGGGATTTTACCGGAGTACCGGGAGGTTACCAGAACCCCCCGGGAGCTATATGGGCCTTAATGGGCCTTAGTGGAAGAAGAGGACAGGCAGCCGGGGCTAGGCCGCGCGCCCCTCCCCCCTAGTCCGAATAGGACAAGGAGAGAGGGGGCCGGCGCCCTCCTCCTTCTCTCTCTCTCTTTTCCCACCTCTCAAATCCTATTCCAACTAGGATTGGGGGAGAAGTCCTACTCCCGGAGGGAGTAGGACTCCTCCTGGCGCGCCCTATGATGGCCGGCCGGCCTCCCCCTCTTGAGCCTTTATATACGGAGGCAGGGGCACCCCAGAGACACAAGTTGATCCATGTGATCTTATTCTTAGCCGTGTGCGGCGCCCCCTGCCACCATAGTCCTCGATAATATTGTAGCGGTGCTTAGGCGAAGCCCTGCGACAATAGTACATCAAGATCGTCACCACGCCGTCGTGCTGACGGAACTCTTCCCCGACACTTTGCTGGATCGGACTCCGGGGATCGTCATCGAGCTGAACGTGTGCTAAAACTCGGAGGTGCCATAGTTTCGGTGCTTGATCGGTCGGGCCGTGAAGACGTACGACTACATCAACCAAACGCTTCCGTTGTCGATCTACAAGGGTACGTAGATTACACTCTCCCCTCTCGTTGCTATGCATCACCATGATCTTGCGTGTGCGTAGGAAATTTTTTGAAATTACTACGTTGCCCAGCAGTGGCATCCGAGCCTAAGTTTTATATGTTGATGTTATATGCACGAGTAGAACACAAATGAGTTGTGGGCAATATAAGTCATACTGCTTACCAGCATGTCATACTTTGGTTCGGCGGTATTGTTGGATGAAGCGGCCCGGACCAACATTACGCGTACGCTTACGCGAGACCGGTTCTCCCGACGTGCTTTACACAGAGGTGGCTTGCGGGTGACAGTTTCTCCAACTTTAGTTGAATCGAGTGTGGCTACGCCCGGTCCTTGCGAAGGTTAAAACAACACCAACTTGACAAACTATCATTGTGGTTTTGATGTTTAGGTAAGATTCGTTCTTGCTTAAGCCCGTAGCAGCCACGTAAAACTTGCAACAACAAAGTAGAGGACGTCTAACTTGTTTTTGCAGGGCATGTTGTGATGTGATATGGTCAAGACATGATGCTAAATTTTATTGTATGAGATGATCATGTTTTGTAACCGAGTTATCAGCAACTGGCAGGAGCCATATGGTTGTCACTTTATTGTATGCAATGCAATCGCGCTGTAATGCTTTACTTTATCACTAAACGGTAGCGATAGTTGTGGAACCACAAGCTTGGCGAGACGACAACGATGCTACGATGGAGATCAAGGTGTCGCGCCGGTGACGATGGTGATCACGACGGTGCTTCGGAGATGGAGATCACAATCACAAGATGATGATGGCCATATTATATCACTTATATTGATTGCATGTGATGTTTATCTTTTATGCATGTTATCTTGCTTTGATTGACGGTAGCATTATAAGATGATCTCTCATTAATTATCAAGAAGTGTTCTCCCTGAGTATGCACCGTTGTGAAAGTTCTTCGTGCTGAGAAACCACGTGATGATCGGGTGTGATAGGCTCTAGGTTCAAATACAACGGGTGCAAAACAGTAGCACACGCAGAATACTCAGGTTAAACTTGATGAGCCAAGCATATACAGATATGGCCTCGGAACACGGAGACCGAAAGGTCGAGCGTGAATCATATAGTAGATATGATCAACATAGTGATGTTCACCAATGAAACTACTCCATCTCACGTGATGATCGGACATGGTTTAGTTGATTTGGATCACGTAATCACTTAGAGGATTACAGGGATGTCTATCTAAGTGGGAGTTCTTTAAGTAAATTAACTAAACTTAAATTTATCATGAAACTTAGTATCTGATAAGTATCTTGCTTGTTTATGCTTGTTTGTAGATAGATGGCTCGTGCTGTTGTTCCGTTGAATTTTAATGCGTTCCTTGAGAAAGCAAAGTTGAAAGATGATGGTAGGAATTACACGGACTTGGTCCATAACTTGAGGATTATCCTCATTGCTGCACAGAAGAATTACGTCCTGGAAGCACTGCTGGGTGCCAGGCCTGCTGCTGGAGCAATGCCGGATGTTATGAACGTGTGGCAGAGCAAAGCTGATGACTACTCAATAGTTCAGTGTGCCATGCTTTACGGCTTAGAATCGGGACTTCAACGACATTTTGAACATCATGGATCATATGAGATGTTCCAGGAGTTGAAGTTAATATTTCAAGCAAATGCCCGGATTGAGAGATATGAAGTCTCCAATAAGTTCTATAGCTGCAAGATGGAGGAGAACAGTTCTAGTGAGCATATACTCAAAATGTCTGGGTATAATAATCACTTGATTCAATTGGGAGTTAATCTTCCAGATGATTGCGTCATTGATAGAATTCTCCAATCACTGCCACCAAGCTACAAGAGCTTCATGATGAACTATAATATGCAAGGGATGAACAAGACTATTCCCGAGCTCTTCGCAATGCTAAAAGCTGCGGAGGTAGAAATCAAGAAGGAGCATCAACTGTTGATGGTCAACAAGACCACTAGTTTCAAGAAAAAGGGCAAAGGGAAGAAGAAGGGGAACTTCAAAAAGAACGGCAAGCAAGTTGCTACTCAAGAGAAGAAACCCAAACCTGGACCTAAGCCTGAAACTGAGTGCTTCTACTGCAAGCAGACTGGTCACTGGAAGCGGAACTGCCCCAAGTATTTGGCGGATAAGAAGGATGGCAAGGTGAACAAAGGTATATGTGATATACATGATATTGATGTGTACCTTACTAATTCTCGCAGTAGCACCTGGGTATTTGATACTGGTTCTGTTGCTAATATTTGCAACTCGAAACAGGGACTACGGATTAAGCGAAGATTGGCTAAGGACGAGGTGACGATGCGCATGGGAAACGGTTCCAAAGTCGATGTGATCGCAGTCGGCACGCTACCTCTACATCTACCTTCGGGATTAATATTAGACCTAAATAATTGTTATTTGGTGCCAGCGTTAAGCATGAACATTATATCTGGATCTTGTTTAATGCGAGACGGTTATTCATTTAAATCTGAGAATAAAGGTTGTTCTATTTATATGAGTAATATCTTTTATGGTCATGCACCCTTAAAGAGTGGTCTATTTTTATTAAATCTCGATAGTAGTAACACACATATTCATAGTGTTGATGCCAAAAGATGAAGAGTTGATAATGATAGTGCAACTTATTTGTGGCACTGCCGTTTAGGTCATATTGGTGTAAAGCGCATGAAGAAACTCCATACTAATGGACTTTTGGAACCACTTGATTATGAATCACTTGGTACTTGCGAACCGTGCCTCATGGGCAAGATGACTAAAACACCGTTCTCGGGTACTATGGAGAGAGCAACAGATTTGTTGGAAATCATACATACAGATGTATGTGGTCCGATGAATATTGAGGCTCGTGGTGGATATCGTTATTTCCTCACCTTCACAGATGACTTAAGCAGATATGGGTATATCTACTTAATGAAACATAAGTCTGAAACGTTTGAAAAGTTCAAAGAATTTCAGAGTGAAGTTGAAAATCATCATAACAAGAAAATAAAGTTTCTACGATCTGATCGTGGAGGAGAATATTTGAGTTACGAGTTTGGTGTACATTTGAAAAATTGTGGAATAGTTTCGCAACTCACGCCACCCGGAACACCATAGCGTAATGGTGTGTCCGAACGTCGTAATCGTACTTTACTAGATATGGTGCGATCTATGATGTCTCTTACTGATTTACCGCTATCGTTTTGGGGATACGCTCTAGAGATGGCCGCATTCACGTTAAATAGGGCACCATCAAAATCCGTTGAGACGCTGCCTTATGAACTGTGGTTTGGTAAGAAACCAAAGTTGTCGTTTCTGAAAGTTTGGGGCTGCGATGCTTATGTGAAAAAGCTTCAACCTGATAAGCTCGAACCCAAATCGGAGAAATGTGTCTTCATAGGATATCCAAAGGAGACTATTGGATACACCTTCTATCACAGATCCGAAGGCAAGACTTTTGTTTCTATGTTCGGAAACTTTCTGGAGAAGGAGTTTCTCTCGAAAGAAGTGAGTGGGAGGAAAGTAGAACTTGACGAGGTAACTGTACCTGCTCCCTTATTGGAAAGTAGTGCATCACAGAAAACTGTTTCAGTGACACCTACACCAGTTAGTGAGGTAGCTAATGATAATGATCATGAAACTTCAGAACAAGATACTAATGAACCTCGTAGATCAACCAGAGTGAGATCTGCATCAGAGTGGTACGGTAATCCTGTTCTGGAAGTCATGCTACTAGATCATGATGAACCTACGAACTATGAAGAAGCGATGGTGAGCCCAGATTCCGCAAAATGGCTTGAAGCCATGAAATCTGAGATGGGATCCATGTATGAGAACAAAGTATGGACTTTGGTTGACTTGCCCGATGATCGGCAAGCAATTGAGAATAAATGGATCTTCAAGAAGAAGACTAACGCTGACGGTAATATTACTGTCTATAAAGCTCGACTTGTCGCAAAAGGTTTTCGGCAAGTTCAAGGGATTGACTACGATGAGACCTTCTCACCCGTAGCGATGCTTAAGTCTGTCCGAATCATGTTAGCAATTGCCGCATTTTATGATTATGAAATTTGGCAGATGGATGTCAAAACTGCATTCCTGAATGGATTTCTGGAAGAAGAATTGTATATGATGCAACCAAAAGGTTTTGTCGATCCAAAGGGTGCTAACAAAGTGTGCAAGCTCCAGCAATCCATTTATGGACTGGTGCAAGCCTCTCGGAGTTGGAATAAACGTTTTGATAGTGTGATCAAAGCATTTGATTTTTTACAGACTTTTGGAGAAGCCTGTATTTACAAGAAAGTGAGTGGGAGCTCTATAGCATTTCTGATATTATATGTGGATGACATATTACTAATTGGAAATGATGTAGAATTTCTGGATAGCATAAAGGGATACTTGAATAAGAGTTTTTCAATGAAAGACCTCGGTGAAGCTGCTTACATATTAGGCATTAAAATCTATATAGATAGATCAAGACGCTTAATTGGACTTTCACAAACCACATACCTAGACAAAGTTTTGAAGAAGTTCAAAATAGATCAAGCAAAGAAAGGGTCCTTGCCTGTGTTACAAGGTGTGAAGTTGAGTAAGACCCAATGCCCGACCACTGCAGAAGATAGAGAGAATATGAAAGATGTTCCCTATGCTTCAGCCATAGGCTCTATCATGTATGCAATGCTGTGTACCAGACCTGATGTGTGCCTTGCTATAAGTCTAGCGGGAGGTACCAAAGTAATCCAGGAGTGGATCACTGGACAGCGGTCAAGAACATCCTGAAATACCTAAAAAGGACTAAGGATATGTTTCTCATATATGGAGGTGACAAAGAGCTCTTCGTAAAAGGTTACGTTGATGCAAGCTTTGACACTGATCCGGACGATTCTAAATCGCAAACCGGATACGTGTTTACATTAAACGGTGGAGCTGTCAGTTGGTGCAGTTCTAAACAAAGCGTTGTAGCGGGATCTACATGTGAAGGGGAGTACATAGCTGCTTCAGAAGCAGCAAATGAAGGAGTCTGGATGAAGGAGTTCATATCCGATCTAGGTGTCATACCTAGTGCATCGGGTCCAATGAAAATCTTTTGTGACAATACTGGTACAATTGCCTTGGCAAAGGAATCCAAATTTCACAAGAGAACCAAGCACATCAAGAGACGCTTCAATTCCATCCGGGATCTAGTCCAGGTGGGAGACATAGAGATTTGCAAAATACATACGGATCTGAATGTTGCAGACCCATTGACTAAGCCTCTTCCACGAGCAAAACATGATCAGCACCAAGACTCCATGGGTGTTAGAATCTTTACTGTGTAATCTAGATTATTGACTCTAGTGCAAGTGGGAGACTGAAGGAAATATGCCCTAGAGGCAACAATAAAGTAATTATTTATTTCCTTATATCATGATAAATGTTTATTATTCATGCTAGAATTGTATTAACCAGAAACATAATACATGTGTGAATAGATAGACAAAGAAAGTGTCACTAGTATGCCTCTAATTGACGAGCTCGTTAATCAAAGATGGTTATGTTTCCTAACCATGAACAAGGAGTTGTTATTTGATTAACGGGATCACATCATTAAGTGAATGATCTCATTGACATGACCAATTCCATTAGCTTAGCACCCGATCATTTAGTATGTTGCTATTGCTTTCTTCATGACTTATACATGTTCCTATGACTATGAGATTATGCAACTCCCGTTTACCAGAGGAACACTTTGTGTGCTACCAAACGTCACAACGTAACTGGGTGATTATAAAGGAGCTCTACAGGTGTCTCCAAAGGTATATGTTGGGTTGGCGTATTTCAAGATTAGGATTTGTCACTCCGATTGTCAGAGAGCTATCTCTGGGCCCTCTCGGTAATGCACATCACTTAAGCCTTGCAAGCATTGCAACTAAGGAGTTAGTTGCGGGATGATGTATTACAAAACGAGTAAAGACACTTGCTAGTAACGAGATTGAACTAGGTATTGGAATACCGACGATCGAATCTCGGGCAAGTAACATACGATGACAAAGGGAAGAACGTATGTTGTTATGCGGTCTGACCGATAAAGATCTTCGTAGAATATGTAGGAGCCAATATGAGCATCCAGGTTCCGCTATTGGTTATTGACCGGACACATGTCTTGGTCATGTCTACATTGTTCTCGAACCCGTAGGGTCCGCACGCTTAAGGTTACGATGACCGTTATATTATGAGTTTATGCATTTTGATGTACCGAAGTTTGTTCGGAGTCCCGGATGTGATCACGGACATGACGAGGAGTCTCGAAATGGTCGAGACATAAAGATTGATATATTGGAAGCCTATGTTTGGATATCGGAAGTGTTCTGGGTGAAATCGGGATTTTACCGGAGTACCGGGAGGTTACCGAACCCCCCCGGGAGCTATATGGGCCTTAATGGGCCTTAGTGGAAGAAGAGGAGAGGAAGCCAGGGCAGGGCCACGCGCCCCTCCCCCTAGTCCGAATAGGACAAGTAGAGAGGGGGCCGGCACCCTCCTCCTTCTCTCTCTCTCTTTTCCCACCTCGCGAATCCTATTCCAACTAGGATTGGGGGAGAAGTCCTACTCCCGGAGGGAGTAGGACTCCTCCTGGTGCGCCCTATGATGGCCGGCCAGCCTCCCCCTCTTGAGCCTTTATATACGGAGGCAGGGGCACCCTAGAGACACAAGTTGATCCACGTGATCTTATTCTTAGCCGTGTGCGGCGCCCCCTGCCACCATAGTCCTCGATAATATTGTAGCGGTGCTTAGGCGAAGCCCTGTGACAATAGTACATCAAGATCGTCACCACGCCGTCGTGCTGGCGGAACTCTTCCCCGACACTTTGCTGGATCGGAGTCCGGGGATCATCATCGAGCTGAACGTGTGCTAAAACTCGGAGGTGCCATAGTTTCGGTGCTTGATCGGTCGGGCCGTCAAGACGTACGACTACATCAACCAAATGCTTCCGCTGTCGATCTATAAGGGTACGTAGATTACACTCTCCCCTCTCATTGCTATGCATCACCATGATCTTGCGTGTGCGTAGGCAATTTTTTGAAATTACTACGTTACCCAACAGGCACCACTACTGATCATCAGGGAAAGACACGTAGTATCAGCTGGAGTCCTCGTCGAACTCCCACTTGAGCTCAAGCGCGTCATCTGGAACGGAATCATCAGGCCCTGCATCTGGTTTGGAAGTAATCTGTGAGCCACAGGGACTCAGCAATCTCGCACCCTCGCGATCAAGACTATTTAAGCTTATGGGTAAGGCAAGGTAAATATGTGGAGCTGCAGCAAGCGACTAGCATATATGGTGGCTATCCTGTTCGCAAAAGAGAGTGAGAAGAGGAGGCAAAGCGCGAACGAGTAACTAGAGAACATCCTGCGGCAAGCATTACTCCAACATCGTGTTCACCTCCCGGACTCCGCCGAGAAGAGACCATCACGGTAACTCACACTGTTGATTCATTTTAATTAAGTTAGGGTTCAAGTTATCTACAACCGGACATTAACAAATTCCCATCTGCCCATAACCGTGGTAACGTCTTTCGAAAGTTCAAATCCCTGCAGGGGAGTCCCAACTTAGCCCATGACAAGCTCTCACGGTCAATGAAGGAATAGACCTTCTCCCGAGACATTCCGATCAGACTCGGTATCCCGGTTCTACAAGACACTTCCACAAGTTAAAACAAATCCAGCAACACCGCCCGAATGTGCCGACAAATCCCGATAGGAGCTGCACATATCTCGTTGTCAGGGCACACTCAGATTGTCTTAACTTCCGGTAGGCCAGCCCAGAGTTGCCCCTGGTGGCCACCGGCGGCTGACGAGTTGGACCAACACTCAGAGGAGCACTGGCCCGGGGAGTTTAAAATAAGATGACCCTCGGGCTCCGGAAACCCAAGGGAAAAAGAGGCTAGGTAGCAAATGGTAAAACCAAGGTTGGGCATTGCTGGAAAAGCTTTAATCAAGGCGAACTATCAAGGGGTTCCCATTATCACCCAACCGCATAAGGAACGCAAAATCCAGGAACATAAGACCGATATGACGGAAACTAGGGCGGCAAGAGTGGAACAAAACACTAGGCGAAAGGCCGAGCCTTCCACCCTTTAACAAGTATATAGATGCATTTAGATAACAAGATAATATAATGATATCCCAACAAGTAAATAATGTTCCAACAAGGAACGGTCTCCAATCTTCACCTGCAACTAGTAACGTTATAAGAGGGGCTGAGCAAAGCGGTAACATAGCCAATCAATGGTTTGCTAGGACAAGGTGGGTTAGAGGTTTGACATGGCAATTTAGGAGGCATGATAAGCAAGTGGTAGGCATCGTAGCATAGGCATAGCAAAAGAGCGAGCATCTAGCAAAGCAAAGATAGTAGTGATTTCGAGGGTATGATCATCTTGCCTACAAAGTTGTCAGAGTTGACTGGATCCTCGAAAGCAAACTCAACGGGCTCCTCGTTAGTGAACTCGTCTCCCGGCTCTACCCAAACAAGACAAACAAGAAACAAGGACACAATCAACCACGTGCAAAATCAAACTACATGATGCAAAGATGATATGCTATGCGGGATGCAATATGGGCTGCATATGCAAGACTTGACGAGGAATGAATGAACCTGGCCTCCACTTGGAAATCCAAGTGTGCCACTGGAAAGGTGAGATGAAATCGCTTGAAAGCGATATAAAGAACAACGGAATCGGAGTTACGGTTTGGAAATGGCAAGCAATTCAAATATGACAATGTTCTGCGATTTACAGCAAGTAGCCATCTAAATGCAACACGATGAACATGCTATAGCACCCAAACATCACAATAAAATACATGGCAGGGATCCACTCATGATGCTTAACAAAATACTAGCACTGAGCTATGGCCAACTCATCCATTAACAGGTTCAAACAAGCATGGCAATAATGCATTTGATAAACAGATATCAGACTTAGTGAAATTAACACTTGTCTGGAATTTTAGATCAGATAGCCCTCTTTGGAGCATAAAAACTATATGCTACAGGACCTGAACATGGAAAAGTAAAGCATGGCATGGAGCTACTCAAAGAGCTTAACAAAAGTCCCTTAGTGACCTTGAGCCAAAAGGGATCGGAAAATACATTTGCAAGCTTGTGAACATGGCAAAAACATAATCAGTTCTCAGACTTTTGAAAACTAGAGCATGCTGAAACAGATATCAAGTAGGCATGTTTACGAGCTCGATGCACTCACTACAGAGCAAGTCATGACAATCTAAGCATACACCCATAAATAATACACAAAATACAAGCTATACATGGCAAGAACAATAACATAGCATGCACAGATCAACTACAACATCCTCGGCAAAATTGCTAACAAGTTGACAATCTGCCCAGATTCACGAAATAGCAAAAGTAGAGCTTGATTGACTCAAGCTAGGGTGCTCCATAATTGCAAACAAGGATATGGATGGATAGATCACTACAAGATTAACAAAACATCCTTACTGATCATCCTCAAAAGAGGCACGGATCACTAGGAAACAACATGAACATATGGCATATTGAGATAACCAGTCCAAGAATTTAGTGGAAATGCTAAGTCCCTGAAATCAGCATTAACTAACTTTGCAAGCTTGTGCTAGTCACCACACACATCACAAAAATACATGGGTTGCACCTCTGGATAGATGGCAAAACATATAACAAAACTCATGTAGAGCTCAGGGGCACATCATGCACACAGTAATCATGGCAAAAATGACAAATATCTAATTGGAGCAGCAGACCTGACAATTATCTCATATAGCACTCTTCCAACAGCATTTCGGGCATCAAGATGAACTCAAATGAAAATGATGCAATGAGATGAAATGTACTCTCTGAGATGAACATTTTGATATGCTATATGCCCAAAACGGAGTTACGGATGAGAAGTTACGATGCGATGAACATAGACGAAAAGTTAGGGTTTCGGGGCAAAAGTCAACCGAGGCAATTTCTCAGATCTAGATCCAGCCGGGCGCGGACTTCGAGGCTCGCCGGAACTGTTCGCCGGCGATGGGGGCGCGGTGGCCGGAGCTGCCGGAGTCGTCGGATTAGCTCACCGGAGCCGGATCCGGGCGAGGGGGCGAGGACGAGGCAACGGCGGGTCGGCGAGGCCTCGCGGAGGCGGCGGCCGGCGGCATCGGGGCGCTGCAGTGCGGCAGTGCCTCGCCAGAGCGG
>NC_057809.1:245312143-245321616 GCF_018294505.1 Triticum aestivum
CCGGGCACCGGGCGCGGGGACGGAGGAGGGTGCGGGGCGGCACGGTCGATGGGCCCGGGAGGTCATCCCGCGGGCCTAGCGGGCGCCGAGCGGCAACGATGATGTGGGGCTCGCGGGAGCTGACGTGGCGGCGGCGGGTGGATCCGGACGTGTTCGGCCGGACAAAAAAATGTCCGCCGGCGCGAGAGCTGGGTGGTTCTAGGGTTTCGTCCGTGAATTGAAATGGGGGGGGGGTCTTTATATAGAGGTGGAGGGAGCTAGGAGAGTCCAAATGAGGTGCGGTTTTCGGCCACGCGGTCGTCATCGAACGCTCTAGAAGATGAAGAGAGTTTTGGTGGGTTTTTGGGCCAAATTGGTGGGGTGTTGGGCTGCAACACACACGAGGCCTTCTCGGTCCCTCGGTTAACCGTTGGAGCATCAAACAAAGTCCAAATGGTACGAAACTTGACAGGCGGTCTGCCGGTAGTAAACCAAGGCCGCTTGGAAAGTCTCGGTCCAATCCAGAAATGTTTAGTCCCCACACATGAAAGAAAGGTAGAAATGACCACCGTAGGAGAACGGAGCGCCGGAATGCAAAACGGACAACGGGGAAAATGCTCGGATGCATGAGATGAACACGTATGCAAAAGCAGTGCACATGATGACATGATATGAGATGCATGACAACGATAACAACGCACGGAGACAAAAACCCGAACCCGAGAAAATAAAATAACTTAACGCCGGAAACGGCAAGAGTTGGAGTACATATTGGGAAAATCATAACCGGGGTGTTACAACACTCCACCACTATGAGAGGATCTCGTCCCGAGATCTAGGACTGAAAGAACGCCGGGTACTCAGAACGGAGGTGATCCTCGCGGTCCCAGGTAGCTTCACGGTCGGAATGGTGTGACCACTTGACTTTGAGGAATTTGATTGACTTGTTGCGAGTCTTGCGTTCAATCTCTTCAAGAATAGCCATGGGGTGCTCACGATAAGAGAGATCTTCTTGGAGCTCAATGTCCTCGAAGTTGATGGTGCGGTCAGGAGTCTTGAAGCACTTTCGAAGCTGAGAGACATGGAACACGTCATGCACATTTGCAAAGTTTGAAGGAAGCTCGAGTTGATAGGCGAGATCGCCTCTCTTGCTGACGATCTTGAAAGGTCCCACGTATCTAGTGGCAAGCTTCCCTTTGATACCGAAGCGACGAGTACCTTTCATTGGAGAGACGAGGAGGTAAACATGATCTCCGATCTCGAAAGTGAAATCACGGTGCTTACTATCATAGTAGCTCTTCTGGCATGGTTGGGCTGCTTTGAGGTTATCTCGAATGACTTTGCACATTTCCTCTGCCTCTGTGATTAAGTCATTCCCCAAAAGCGGACGTTCACCGGTTTTAGACCAGTTGAGAGGGGTACGACACTTCCTGCTATACAGAATTTCAAATGGGGCCTTGACCGAACTTGCTTGAAAACTGTTGTTGTAGGAGAATTCAACATATGGAAGACAATCCTCCCACTTCATGCCGAAGGAGATCACACAAGCCCTGAGCATATCTTCAAGAATCTGGTTGACACGCTCGACTTGACCGCTAGTTTGAGGATGGAAAGCTGTGCTGAAGCGGATGTTGGTGCCCATGGCCTTCTGAAAAGAATCCCGAAACTTGGAGGTAAAGATGCTGCCCCGGTCTGAAGAGATCACTTGTGGAATACCGTGCAGAGAGACAATTCGAGAGGTATAGAGTTCCGCCAATTGAGCTGCAGTGATTGACTCTTTCATAGGCAGAAAGTGAGCCACTTTAGTGAGTTTGTCGATGACAACGAATATAGCATCATTGCCACGCTTGGACTTTGGAAACCCAGTCACGAAGTCCATCTCAATGTGGTCAAACTTCCATTCTGGAATGGCAAGAGGTTGGAGGAGACCAGCTGGCCTTTGGTGTTCTGCCTTCACTCTTCTGCAGACATCACACTCATTCACGAATTGAGCAATCTCGCGCTTTATTCGAGTCCACCAATAAGCCTGCTTGAGGTCCTGATACATCTTCGTGCTCCAAGGGTGGATGGAGAGGAGAGAATTGTGAGCCTCGTTCATGATCACTTTATGAAGGTCACCTTTGGGCACAACAATACGATCCTCGAAGAAGAGAGTATCCTTGTCATCAAGGCGGTAGCACTTGTACTTGGGTTGACTCTTGGCAATCCCAATCTTCACCTTCTTCACCATAGCATCAAGAAGTTGAGCTTGGAAAATCTGGTCCTCCAAGGTAGGAGAGACTTGAAGGTTGGTGAGGAAACCTTGAGGAACAACTTGCAGATTAAGTTTGCGGAAAGCTTCACAAATCTCGGGTTGATAAGGCTTGAGAATCAGACTGTTGCAATAAGCCTTCCTGCTCAATGCGTCAGCAATCACATTGGCCTTGCCTGGAGTATACTCGATACTCGGATTATACTCTTGAATCATTTCGACCCATCGAGTCTGCCTGAGGTTGAGATTAGGCTGAGTGAAGATGTACTTGAGACTCTTGTGGTCAGTGAAGATGTCCACTTTTCTTCCCAATAAGAGATGTCTCCATGTCAAAAGAGCATGCACAACTGCCGCCAACTCGAGATCATGAGTGGGGTAGTTCTTCTCGTTGGTCTTCAACTGGCGAGAGGTATAAGCCACAACTTTCTTCTCTTGCATCAACACTGCGCCAAGACCTTGGAGAGAGGCATCACAAAAGACCTCATACATTTTGGATTCATCAGGCGGAGTCAGAACTGGAGCAGTGACCAATTTCTCTTTCAAAGTGTTGAAAGCAATGTCACACTCCGGAGACTAAACATACTTGACGTGCTTCTGGAGAAGATTTGAGAGAGGCTTCACGATCTTTGAAAAAATTTCAACGAATCTTCGACAATAGCTTGCGAGACCGAGGAAGCTACGGAGTTGCTTCATGTTCTGAGGTGGTTCCCAATTCACAATTGTAGACACCTTCTCAGGATTCACAGCAATCCCTTGGCAGAGATGATATGGCCAAGATAAAGAACCTCATCGAGCCAAAATTTGCACTTGGAGAACTTGCCATAGAACTTGTGTTCCCTGAGCTTATCGAGCACCAAACGCAAGTGCTTGGCATGATCTTCCTTGTTCTTTGAAAAGACCAGAATGTCGTCGAGATAGACCAAAATGAAGTCATTGGTGTAGGCGTTGAAGATGAAGTTCATCATGCGAGAGAAAGTCGAAGGAGCGTTGACGAGGCCAAAAGACATGACAGTGTATTCATATGAACCAAAACTTGTCCTGAAAGCCGTCTTGGGAATATCTTGCTCAAAGATTAGAATCTGATGATAACCCATACGGAGATCAAGCTTGGAGAATACTTGGGCACCTTTGAGTCGTTCGAACAGCTCGTTGATGTTGGGAAGTGGGTATTTGTTCTTGATGGTCTTCTTGTTCAATGGACGATAATCAACACAAAGTCTGTCCGTTCCATCCTTCTACTTCACAAAAAGAACACCACAACCCCACGGAGAAGAACTAGGCCGGATGAGACCCATTCTCTCTTGAATATCAAGTTGCTTCTTCAGCTCCTTCAACTCTTCAGGTCCGAGCTTGTAAGGACGCTTGCACACAGGTTCTGTGCCAGGCTCAAGATTAATGACGAATTCAACTCGCCGGTGCGGAGGCATTCCTGGAAGCTCTTCTAGAAAGACATCTTGATATTCGCAAACGACTGGAATTTGCGAGATAGCATCCAGTTCACCCTTCTCATTGAGAGAAAACAGACGGATGGTATTATCCCGAGCGGCAAAGACAATTTCATCCTCAGACGAATGAGTCAATTGAATCTGCCTGGCTGCACAATCAAGCTCAGCCTTGTGCTTAGATAGCCAATCCATCCCGAGAATAAGATCAATATCCGAGTTACCAAGGATCATTGGTGAAGCCAGAAACTTGAAATCACCCAACGAAATAGAAATATCCAGAACCTCGTAGTTAGCGAGCAAACATCTATCCAGAGAGACAACTGCTAACGGTGTATGCATAACTTGAGAAAACCACCCATGCTTCGATGCAAAAAGTCTCGAGATGAAACAATGCGATGCACCAGTGTCAAAAAGAACTTTTGCAGGAACATCGTTAACAGGAAGGTTACCCATGATGACATCTGACGAGTCCTCTGTCTGAGCTGCGTTCATCAAGTTGACCTTGGCGTGCTTGGGATTATGCTTGACCACAGCTGTACTTGCCGATCTCACAGGAGGAGGAGGAGGAAGACGCCTCTGATTGAGGCATTTGTTGGCATAGTGACCCTTCTATTGTCACTTGTTGCACATGACCTCTGAAAGCGGACGGTGATACGGAGCACTCGATCTTGGAGCTCGAGACGAAGTCTTGTTCTGAAAGCCAGGGTTGGGTGGGTGGGAAGATCCACTGCCACCTTTGCTCTTCCGATATGGCTGATGGAACGGAGGAGGAGGAAGCCAATACTTCTGCTGCTTGGCCGCTTGAGTAGAGGAAGAAGGAGTAGTGTCTCTGACTCGCTTCTTGGAAGCATCACACCTCAGTTGAGCGGCCTCTTGCTTCAATGCCATGTTGTAGAACTCATCGTACGTCAAGGGCTCAAAGAGAACAAGAGCTAGCTGAATTTCTTCCCTGCGACCACCCCTGAACTGGTATATCATGCTCTTCTCATCAGGGACGTCCTGCTTAGCAAAGAGGGCGAGCTTCTGAAACAACTTGTTGTAGTCATAGACAGACAAAGATCCTTGCTTCAGGTTGCGGAATTCCTCACGCTTCCTCTCAACCATGCTCTGAGGAATATGATGAGCTTTGATGTCTTGACGGAATTCATCCCAGGTAATCGCACGTCCACCTCTGGAATCCTTGTACTGTTGGAACCATTCTGCAGCTTGATCTTTGAGTTGGAAGGAAGCAAACTTGACGAAGTCCTCAGGCCTGACGTTACTGCACTCGAAATGCTTGCACAGATCCACGAGCCAATCGTCAGCATCAGTTGCCTCAACACAATTGCTGGAAGTCTTTGGCCCGTTAGCAAGGAACTGGTTGAGTGTAGCAAAGTGATTCTGATTGTTGCCTTGGTTCGCTTGATTGCGCTCTTGAAGAATTTGCATGATCAACTGTGTGTTTGCATTGGTTGCGGCCATCACAGCTTGCCATGCCTCCAGAGGAGGTGGAGGTGGTGGCGGATCCTGATTCTGATTCTGGTTGATGCTCTTAGCGGGAGCCATCCTGAAGAGGGTGACAACTATTAGCACATTGACAGATAAAATGAAGCTGAATCAAACGGGTTGAAATTGCAACATATAGTCTTCACATCCGAACATAAGAACGAATGCATTCCACTTGAAATGGTCACATATCCATAAATTGAGAAGCCACTTGGAATTTAGGTAGAGGAATAAATCAACAAGGTACGGATCAAGAATGAATACTCGGTATGAAATCGCAATCTCAAACCAAATATCCGTGGAAGAAGAACTAGAGCTACAAGAATTCCCACCTATGAAACTCCCGAACCTTTCCGGTTATGTAATTAGGTGTTGGGGATACAGGGGAAGCATAATATCTCACCCAAATCTAGCAAATCGTACATCCAGCTATATCCATCCTTCAACACATAACCGAGAAAAACTTCGGAAACCATCTACCTCAACCTTCAAAAAGCATCCGTTATACAAGTTATGGCGATACTCCCAAACTCCCGCCCCAGTACTGGGTGGCGTCGAGGTTATCTCACCAACGAACTGCATAAAAGAGATTTTCGATGTCGGCGTACTAAACTCAGGTATTCCAGAACTGCAACGATAAAATTGTGACGACAACACCTCGAAGCTCAACTCCCCGGGACACTGCCACAACCCCTAAAGACAGGAGGCACCAAGAAGAATGTTCTCGTCACAAAACCATCGGAACGATTCCAAGATACCCGTGTGATCCTAAATTTTCTTTTAGTGAAATTTGAGAAGAGAAGAGTCAAAACTCTACGTCAGTATGCCTTACCAGAGCGATGAGGAGACTGGGGAGTAAAAAGAATTCCTAAACTCTCCGATACATAATTCCTAAATGACTCAAAACATCTTTCTAGACTCAACAACGGCTGCTAAAAACGATCAAGCATTGGGGGCTCCTAAGGTCGGGGAAGGCTCTGATTACCAACTTTTAATGCCCTCAATGCGGCTATAGCCCCCACGTGTCGAGGCACGACTTAGAGACATAACCGCATTGAAAGCAATGTCGCAAGTTAGGAAATCTTCACAACATCCCATGTAATATAGATAATGAAACGGGAGATACATAGTTGGCTTACACTCGCCACATCAATCAAAGTACATAAATAGCATTACAACATCCAAACACTCATGGCCCGACTACGGCACCAAAATGAAAGATAACCCAACAAGCGACACGGTCCCGATCACCCCAACTGGGCACCACTACTGATCATCAGGGAAAGACACGTAGTATCAGCGTGAGTCCTCGTCGAACTCCCACTTGAGCTCAAGCGCGTCATCTAGAACGGAATCATCAGGCCCTGCATCTGGTTTGGAAGTAATCTGTGAGCCACAGGGACTCAGCAATCTCGCACCCTCGCGATCAAGACTATTTAAGCTTATGGGTAAGGCAAGGTAAATATGTGGAGCTGCAGCAAGCGTAGCATATATGGTGGCTATCCTGTTCGCAAAAGAGAGCGAGAAGAGGAGGCAAAGCGCGAACGAGTAACTAGAGAACATACTGCGGCAAGCATTACTCCAACACCGTGTTCAGCTCCCAGACTCCGCCGAGAAGAGACCATCAAAGTAACTCACACTGTTGATTCATTTTAATTAAGTTAAGGTTCAAGTTATCTACAACCGGACATTAACCAATTCCCATCTGCCCATAACCGCGGGAACGGCTTTCAAAAGTTCAAATCCCTGCAGGGGAGTCCCAACTTAGCCCATGACAAGCTCTCACGGTCAACGAGGGAATAGACCTTCTCCCGAGATATTCCGATCAGACTCGGTATCCCGGTTCTACAAGACACTTTGACAAGTTAAAACAAATACAGCAACACCGCCCGAATGTGCCGACAAATCCCGATAGGAGCTGCACATATCTCGTTCTCAGGGCACACTCAGATTTTCTTAACTTCCGGTAGGCCAGCCCAGAGTTGGCCCTGGTGGCCACCGGCGGCTGACGAGTTGGACCAACACTCAGAGGAGCATTGGCCCGGGGGGTTTAAAATAAGATGACCCTCGGGCTCCAGAAACCCAAGGGAAAAATAGGCTAGGTGGCAAATGGTAAAACCAAGGTTGGGCATTGCTGGAAAAGCTTTAATCAAGGCAAACTATCAGGGGTTCCCATTATCACCCAACCAGGCAAGGAACGCAAAATTCGGGAACATAACACCGATATGATGGAAACTAGGGCGGCAAGAGTGGAACAAAACACTAGGCGAGAGGCCGAGTCTTCCACCATTTAACAAGTATATAGATGCATTTAGATAACAAGATAATATAATGGTATCCCAACAAGTAAATAATGTTCCAACAAGAGGGGCTAAGCAAAGCGGTAACATAGCCAATCAACGGTTTGCTAGGACAAGGTGGGTTAGATGTTTGACATGGCAATTTAGGAGGCATGATAAGCAAGTGGTAGGCATCATAGCATAGGCATAGCAAAAGAGCGAGCATCTAGCAAAGCAAAGATAGTAGTGATTTCGAGGGTATGATCATCTTGCCTGCAAAGTTGTCAAAGTTGACTGGATCCTTGAAAGCAAACTCAACGGGCTCCTCGTTAGCGAACTCGTCTCCTGGCTCTACCCAAACAAGACAAACAAGCAACAAGGACACAATCAACCACGTGCAAACTCAAACAACATGATGCAAAGATGATATGCTATGCGGGATGCAATATGGGCTGCATATGCAAGACTTGATGAGGAATGAATGAACCTGGCCTCCACATGGAAATCCAAGTGTGCCACTAGAAAGGTGAGACGAAATCGCTTGAAAACGATATAAAGAACGCTGGAATCGGAGTTACGGTTTGGAAATGGCAAGCAATTCAAATATGACCACGTTCTGTGATTTACAGCAAGTAGCCATCTAAATGCAACACGATGAACATGCTACAGCACCCAAACATGACAACAAAATACATGGCAGGGATTCATTCATGATGCTTAACAAAATACTAGCACTAAGATATGGCCAATTCATCAATTAACAGGTTCAAACAAGCATGACAATAATGCATTTGATAAACAGATATCAGACTTAGTGAAATTAACACTTGTCTGGAATTTCAGATCAGATAGCCCTCTTTGGAGCATGAAAACTATATGCTTCAGGACCTGAACATGGCAAAGTAAAGCATGGCATGGATCTACTCAAAGAGCTTAACAAAATTCCCTTAGTGACCTTGAGCCAAAAGGGATCAGAAAATACATTTGGAAGCATGTTAACATGGCAAAAACATAATCAGCTCTCAGACTTAGTAAAAACTGGAGCATGCTGAAACAGATATCAAGTAGGCATGTTTACGAGCTCGATGCACTGACTACAGAGCAAGTCATGACAATCTAAGCATACACCCATCAAGAATACACAAAATACAAGCAAGAAATGGCTAGAACAATAACATAGCATGCACGGATCAACTACAACATCCTTGGCAAAATTGCTAACAAGTAGACAATCTGCCCAGATTCACGAAATAGCAAAAGTAGAGCTCGATTGACTCAAGATAGGTTGCTCCATAATTTCAAACAAGGACATGGATGGATAGAGCACTACAAGATTAACAAAACATCCTTACTGATCATCCTCAAAATAGGAACGGATCACTAGGAAACAACATGAACATATGGCATATTGAGATAACCAGTCCAAGAATTTAGTGGAAATGCTAAGTCCCTGAAATCAGCATTAACGAATGCACCACTTTGCAAGCTTGTGCTAGTCACCACACACATCACAAAAATACATGGGTTGCACCTCTGGATAGATGGCAAAACATATAACAAAACTCGTGTAGAGGTTAGGGGCATATCATGCACACAATAATCATGGCAAAAATGACAAATATCTAATTGGAGCAGCAGGTCTCACAATTATCTCATATAGCACTCTTCCAACAGCATTTCGGGCATTAAGATGAACTCAAATGAAAATGATGCAATGAGATGAAATGATGTACTCTCTGAGGTGAACATTTTGATATGCTATATGCCCAAAACGGAGTTACAGATGAGGAGTTACGATGCAATGAACATAGACAAAAAGTTAGGGTTTCGGGGAAAAAGTCAACCGAGGCAATTTCTCAGATCTAGATCCAGCTGGGCGCGGACTTCGAGGCTCGCCGGAACTGTTCGCCGGTGACGGGGGCGCGGTGGCCAGAGCTGCCGGAGTCGTCGGATTAGCTCGCCGGAGCCGGATCCGGGCGAGGCGAGGCGAGGACGAGGCAGCGGTGGGGCGGCGAGGCCTCGGGGAGGCGGCGG
>NC_057809.1:245321961-245331499 GCF_018294505.1 Triticum aestivum
CCGGGAGGGCCTCCCGCGGGCCTGGCGGGCCCGGAGCGGCGGCGGCGATGTGGGGCTCGCGGGAGCTGACGTGGCGGCGACGGGTGGATCTGGACGTGTCCGGCCAGACAAAAAAATGTCCGCCGACGCGAGAGGTGGGTGGTTCTAGGGTTTCGTCCGTGAATTGAAATGGGGGGTCTTTATATAGAGGTGGAGGGAGCTAGGAGAGTCCAAATGAGGTGCGGTTTTTGGCCATGCGATCGTGATCGAACGCTCTAGACGGTGAAGAGGGTTTTGGTGGGTTTTTGGGCCAAATTGGAGGGGTGTTGGGCTGCAACACACACGAGGCCTTCTCGTTCCTCGGTTAACCGTTGGAGCATCAAACGAAGTCCAAATGGTACGAAACTTGACAGGCGGTCTGCCGGTAGTAAACCAAGGACGCTTGGCAAGTCTCGGTCCAATCCGGAAATGTTTAATCCCCACACACGAAAGAAAGGTAGAAATGACCACCGGAGGAGAACGGAGCGCCGGAATGCAAAACGGACAACGGGGAAAATGCTCGGATGCATGAGATGGACACGTATGCAAAAGCAATGCACATGATGACATGATATGAGATGCATGACAACGATAACAAGACACGGAGCCAAAAACCCGAACCCGACAAAATAAAATAACTTAATGTCGGAAACGGCAAGAGTTGGAGTACATACTGGGAAAATCATATCCGGGGTGTTACAATAATGGGCTGGCCCAGCTAAAGGCCCACAAGATTTTGCGGGCCATAATGGGCCGGCCCAGGTAAAGGCCCACAAGATATTTGTGTGCCGTAATGGGCTGGCCCAGGTAAAGGCCCACAAGATTCTTGCGGGTCATAATGGGCCGGCCCAGCTAAAGGCCCACGAGATTTTGCCGACATTAATGGGCCGGCCCAGCTGTAGGCCCACAAGATTTTGAGGACCCTAGTTGGCCCCCCCATTAACTGGCTGCCATGTTTTGGGCCAAATGCCGGCCCATATTTGATCCGGTCCATTAACGGCCTGCCATGCTCCGGGCCTAATATTGGCCCATATGAGATACATCCCGTTAAATGCCTACCACGTTCCGGGCCAAATTACGGCCCAGATCAGGTCCGGCCTTTTAAGAGGCTTTGGGCTCAATTATGGCCCATATCAGATTCGGCCCGTCAACTGGACACTATGCTTTTGGGCCCACTTGCTAAAGGCCCACTTAGTAATTCGGCCTGATATTGGTTTTGGCATGTTAAGGGCCCGTTTAACATTTCGTCCCTATATTAATTTCGGCCTGTTAAAATCCCGTCATATAGTTGGGCCTAACTACGACCCGGTTTGCATCCGGCCTGCTCGCAGTCGATATCTGATTGGGCCAAACAAGGACCCAGACAATTTTGGCATGTTAAAAGCCCGTGATTTGATTCGCACAATCATGGGCCGGGGTTCATTTCGGGCTGCTGCGTAACTAGTAGGAATTAAGAACAAACCTACTCTATACAATAAAGAAATTACAGCATAGTAACTAAGAATAAACCTACACTACACAATAAAGGATTTAAGGTATATTACATACACTGGGCATCAAAGTTCGCCACCAGTGATCATAAAGCGCAACGAAGAAGCAGATTACAAAAACTGGGCACCATTGCAGCATAACAAAATAATAATGAACCGAGACCACTAGGCATCAAAGTTCGCCACCAGTGATCATAAACCCTGAAACAAAGCAGAGAGATGACATGTTTTGCACATGTATAAACAAAGATGATAATTGTTCTGTCAATTCTATCCAATTTCAAATTAGAAAATAAAGAGTATGTTCAAAATATCAATAGCATAATTTGGCATTGTTCATAATGCGGGGAGCTTCACCACACTACTAGATTACCATGTCAACATAACAAGCATAGATGAAGGGCAAAGAAAATCATTGTATCTATTTTGGATAGTGTGCATGGCATGTTGTTCATATCATCAGCCACATCAGTAAGATAAAACAGGAGATGACCAGGTGCAAACGTGGGCTGCTTCACCACACACTAGATTATTGATCCACAAAAACAAGCATACATATAGGGAGTATTAAGTAATGTGCCTGGTATGAATAAGGAATTTGATTTTACAAGTAAAACTTAGAACTTACGGTTCTTACGAACATGCATTTTGGTAGAAACTGCAAACTAAACAGTAGTAAACGATAGGGAGTATGAGCAAATTAAACAGCAGTTGCGGATAAAGGCTTTAGAAGGACTGAGTTACATTAATAGTTAACACCGGCTTTATAATGCCCTTCTCCATGGCAAGGGAAGGATAACTCAACAGTTTCAGCATAGAATCTTCTTCATAAGCATTGCCTGCACTCTACATTTTGTAGAGAGTAATTATAGATATGATAATACTGGAAGGGATAGAGGATAATGAAGATAAGATGCAAATTGATGCTACATAATGAAATACCAATCCCTGAAAGTACAAGCGTTATAGGAAAAAATGTACTGACAAGAGCAATGGGCTACACTTATGCACTGGCATTGTCTGTGTATTCTACTTGTTGGTAAGATTAAATATAGATCTGATCTTTTTTAGTAAATGGTGGGCGAGGGAGATAAGATGCAGAATGCTACAAAATGAACCAATCCCTCTTCCCATAATACAAGAGTGTTTTGAACACTGGTGTACTGTACAAAACGTTCTTATATTATGGGACGGAGGGAGTAGCTGTTAATGTAAGTACAGTGATAGACCATGTTTAGTCCTTACAAGAGGACTGCAGAGCTAAACCTCTTTCAAAAGCATTGGGCTGATTCTAAATTTATGTAAGAGACCATGCAGATCTTATAATGTCCACCAAATGGACGATTACGAGGCTAACATGTGCAGTGATGCTACATAATAAAACAGCTACGAAAGTAAGTATGGTCATACAGGGCAAGAGGTACTCACAAGAGCAATGCAGTGTGCAGTATAGTTGCGAGATTCTGTGGTCCCTTGAGAACGAATGTTCTTCTGCTAACAGTGTTCGTACAAGTGAGACATTAAGGGAAGTGCAGAAATGTAGTTCAAATTGTGATGTGATATCATAGACAGTACCTTACGCTGCAGCCGAGACCAATGTGTAACAAGATTATTCCAGTACCTTACCCTGAGCTTATCGAGCACCAAACGCAAGTGCTTGGCATGATCTTCCTTGTTCTTTGAAAAGACCAGAATGTCGTCGAGATAGACCAAAACGAAGTCATTGGTGTAGGCGTTGAAGATGAAGTTCATCATGCGAGAGAAAGTCGAAGGAGCGTTGACGAGGCCAAAAGACATGACAGTGTATTCATATGAACCAAAACTTGTCCTGAAAGCCGTCTTGGGAATATCTTGCTCAAAGATTAGAATCTGATGATAACCCATACGGAGATCAAGCTTGGAGAATACTTGGGCACCTTTGAGTTGTTCGAACAGCTCGTTGATGTTGGGAAGTGGGTATTTGTTCTTGATGGTCTTCTTGTTCAATGGACGATAATCAACACAAAGTCTGTCCGTTCCATCCTTCTACTTCACAAAAAGAACACCACAACCCCACGGAGAAGAACTAGGCCGGATGAGACCCATTCTCTCTTGAATATCGAGTTGCTTCTTCAGCTCCTTCAACTCTTCAGGTCCGAGCTTGTAAGGACGCTTGCACACAGGTTCTGTGCCAGGCTCAAGATTAATGACGAATTCAACTCGCCGGTGCGGAGGCATTCCTGGAAGCTCTTCTAGAAAGACATCTTGATATTCGCAAACGACTGGAATTTGTGAGATAGCATCCAGTTCACCCTTCTCATTGAGAGAAAACAGACGGATGGTATTATCCCGAGCGGCAAAGACAATTTCATCCTCAGACGAATGAGTCAATTGAATCTGCCTGGCTGCACAATCAAGCTCAGCCTTGTGCTTAGATAGCCAATCCATCCCGAGAATAAGATCAATATCCGAGTTACCAAGGATCATTGGAGAAGCCAGAAACTTGAAATCACCCAACGAAATAGAAATATCCAGAACCTCGTAGTTAGCGAGCAAACATCTATCCAGAGAGACAACTGCTAACGGTGTATGCATAACTTGAGAAAGCCACCCATGCTTCGATGCAAAAGGTCTCGAGATGAAACAATGCGATGCACCAGTGTCAAAAAGAACTTTTGCAGGAACATCGTTAACAGGAAGGTTACCCATGATGACATCTGACGAGTCCTCTGTCTGAGCTGCGTTCATCAAGTTGACCTTGGCGTGCTTGGGATTATGCTTGACCACAGCTGTACTTGCCGATCTCACAGGAGGAGGAGGAGGAAGACGCCTCTGATTGAAGCATTTGTTGGCATAGTGACCCTTCTATTGGCACTTGTTGCACGTGACCTCTGAAAGCGGACGGTGATACGGAGCACTCGATCTTGGAGCTCGAGACGAAGTCTTGTTCTGAAAGCCAGGGTTGGGTGGGTGGGAAGATCCACTGCCACCTTTGCTCTTCCGATATGGCTAATGGAACGGAGGAGGAGGAAGCCAATACTTCTGCTGCTTGGCCGCTTGAGTAGAGGAAGAAGGAGTAGTGTCTCTGACTCGCTTCTTGGAAGCATCACACCTTAGTTGAGCGGCCTCTTGCTTCAATGCCATGTTGTAGAACTCATCGTACGTCAAGGGCTCAAAGAGAACAAGAGCTAGCTGAATTTCTTCCCTAAGACCACCCCTGAACTGGTATATCATGCTCTTCTCATCAGGGACGTCCTGCTTAGCAAAGCGGGCGAGCTTCTGAAACAACTTGTTGTAGTCATAGACAGACAAAGAGCCTTGCTTCAGGTTGCGGAATTCCTCACGCTTGCTCTCAACCACGCTCTGAGGAATATGATGAGCTTTGATGTCTTGACGGAATTCATCCCAGGTAATCGCACGTCCACCTCTGGAATCCTTGTACTGTTGGAACCATTCTGCAGCTTGATCTTTGAGTTGGAAGGAAACAAACTTGACGAAGTCCTCAGGCCTGACGTTACTGCACTCGAAATGCTTGCACAGATCCACGAGCCAATCGTCAGCATCAGTTGCCTCAACACAATTGCTGGAAGTCTTTGGCCCGTTAGCAAGGAACTGGTTGAGTGTAGCAAAGTGATTCTGATTGTTGCCTTGGTTCGCTTGATTGCGCTCTTGAAGAATTTGCATGATCAACTGTGTGTTTGCATTGGTTGCGGCCATCACAGCTTGCCATGCCTCCAGAGGAGGTGGAGGTGGTGGCGGATCCTGATTCTGATTCTGGTTGATGCTCTTAGCGGGAGCCATCCTGAAGAGGGTGACAACTGTTAGCACATTGACAGATAAAATGAAGCTGAATCAAACGGGTTGAAATTGCAACATATAGTCTTCACATCCGAACATAAGAACGAATGCATTCCACTTGAAATGGTCACATATCCATAAATTGAGAAGCCACTTGGAATTTAGGTAGAGGAATAAATCAACAAGGTACGGATCAAGAACGAATACTCGGTATGAAATCGCAATCTCAAACCAAATATTCGTGGAAGAAGAACTAGAGCTAGAAGAATTCCCACCTATGAAACTCCCGAACCTTTCCGGTTATGCAATCAGGTGTTGGGGATACAGGGGAAGCATAATATCTCACCCAAATCTAGCAAATCCTACATCCAGCTATATCCATCCTTCAACACATAACCGAGAAAAACTTCGGAAACCATCTACCTCAACCTTCGAAAAGCATCCGTTATACAAGTTATGGCGATACTCCCAAACTCCCGCCCCAGTACTGGGTGGCGTCGAGGTTATCTCACCAACGAACTGAATAAATGAGATTTTTGATGTCGGCGTACTAAACTCAGGTATTCCAGAACTGCAACGATAAAATTGTGACGACAACACCTCGAAGCTCAACTCCCCGGGACACTGCCACAACCCCTAAAGACAGGAGGCACCAAGAAGAATGTTCTCGTCACAAAACCATCGGAACGATTCCAAGATACCCGTGTGATCCTAAATTTTCTTTTAGTGAAATTTGAGAAGAGAAGAGTCAAAACTCTACGTCAGTATGCCTTACCAGAGCGATGAGGAGACTGGGGAGTAAAAAGAATTCCTAAACTCTCCTATACATAATTCCTAAATGACTCAAAACATCTTTCTAGACTCAACAACGGCTGCTAAAAACGATCAAGCATTGGGGGCTCCTAAGGTCGGGGAAGGCTCTGATTACCAACTTTTAATGCCCTCGATGCGGGTATAGCCCCCACGTGTCGAGGCACGACTTAGAGACATAACCGCATTGAAAGCAATGTCGCAAGTTAGGAAATCTTCACAACATCCCATGTAATATAGATAATAAAAGGGGAGATACATAGTTGGCTTACACTCGCCACGTCAATCAAAGTACATAAATAGCATTACAACATCCAAACACTCATGGCCCGACTACGACACCAAAATGAAAGATAACCCAACAAGCGACACGGTCCCGATCACCCCAACTGGGCACCACTACTGATCATCAGGGAAATACACGTAGTATCAGCGTGAGTCCTCGTCGAACTCCCACTTGAGCTCAAGCGCGTCATCTAGAACGGAATCATCAGGCACTGCATCTGGTTTGGACGTAATCTGTGAGCCACAGGGACTCAGCAATCTCGCACCCTCGCGATCAAGACTATTTAAGCTTATGGGTAAGGCAAGGTAAATATGTGGAGCTGCAGCAAGCGTAGCATATATGGTGGCTATCCTGTTCGCAAAAGAGAGCGAGAAGAGGAGGCAAAGCGCGAACGAGTAACTAGAGAACATCCTGCGGCAAGCATTACTCCAACACCGTGTTCAGCTCCCAGACTCCGCCGAGAAGAGACCATCAAAGTAACTCACACTGTTGATTCATTTTAATTAAGTTAAGGTTCAAGTTATCTACCAGCGGACATTAACCAATTCCCATCTGCCCATAACCGCGGGAACGGCTTTCAAAAGTTCAAATCCCTGCAGGGGAGTCCCAACTTAGCCCATGACAAGCTCTCACGGTCAACGAGGGAATAGACCTTCTCCCGAGATATTCCGATCAGACTCGGTATCCCGGTTCTACAAGACACTTTGACAAGTTAAAACAAATACAGCAACACCGCCCGAATGTGCCGACAAATCCCGATAGGAGCTGCACATATCTCGTTCTCAGGGCACACTCAGATTTTCTTAACTTCCGGTAGGCCAGCCCAGAGTTGGCCCTGGTGGCCACCGGCGGCTGACGAGTTGGACCAACACTCAGAGGAGCACTGGCCCGTGGGGTTTAAAATAAGATGACCCTCAGGCTCCAGAAACCCAAGGGAAAAATAGGCTAGGTGGCAAATGGTAAAACCAAGGTTGGGCATTGCTGGAAAAGCTTTAATCAAGGCAAACTATCAGGGGTTCCCATTATCACCCAACCAGGCAAGGAACGCAAAATTCAGGAACATAACACCGATATGATGGAAACTAGGGCGGCAAGAGTGGAACAAAACACTAGGCGAGAGGCCGAGTCTTCCACCATTTAACAAGTATATAGATGCATTTAGATAACAAGATAATATAATGGTATCCCAACAAGTAAATAATGTTCCAATAAGAGGGGCTGAGCAAAGCGGTAACATAGCCAATCAACGGTTTGCTAGGACAAGGTGGGTTAGAGGTTTGACATGGCAATTTAGGAGGCATGATAAGCAAGTGGTAGGCATCGTAGCATAGGCATAGCAAAAGAGCAAGCATCTAGCAAAGCAAAGATAGTAGTGATTTCGAGGGTATGATCATCTTGCCTGCAAAGTTGTCAAAGTTGACTGGATCCTTGAAAGAAAACTCAACGGGCTCCTCGTTAGCGAACTCGTCTCCCGGCTCTACCCAAACAAGACAAACAAGCAACAAGGACACAATCAACCACGTGCAAACTCAAACAACATGATGCAAAGATGATATGCTATGCGGGATGCAATATGGGTTGCATATGCAAGACTTGATGAGGAATGAATGAACCTGGCCTCCACTTGGAAATCCAAGTGTGCCACTGGAAAGGTGAGACGAAATCGCTTGAAAACGATATAAAGAACGCCGGAATCGGAGTTACGGTTTGGAAATGGCAAGCAATTCAAATATGACCACGTTCTGTGATTTACAGCAAGTAGCCATCTAAATGCAACACGATGAACATGCTACAGCACCCAAACATGACAACAAAATACATGGCAGGGATTCATTCATGATGCTTAACAAAATACTAGCACTAAGATACGGCCAATTCATCAATTAACAGGTTCAAACAAGCATGACAATAATGCATTTGATAAACAGATATCAGACTTAGTGAAATTAACACTTGTCTGGAATTTCAGATCAGATAGCCCTCTTTGGAGCATGAAAACTATATGCTTCAGGACCTGAACATGGCAAAGTAAAGCATGGCATGGAGCTACTCAAAGAGCTTAACAAAATTCCCTTAGTGACCTTGAGCCAAAAGGGATCATAAAATACATTTGGAAGCATGTTAACATGGCAAAAACATAATCAGCTCTCAGACTTAGTGAAAACTGGAGCATGCTGAAACAGATATCAAGTAGGCATGTTTACGAGCTCGATGCACTGACTACAGAGCAAGTCATGACAATCTAAGCATACACCCATCAAGAATACACAAAATACAAGCAAGAAATGGCAAGAACAATAACATAGCATGCACGGATCAACTACAACATCCTTGGCAAAATTGCTAACAAGTAGACAATCTGCCCAGATTCACGAAATAGCAAAAGTAGAGCTCGATTGACTCAAGATAGGTTGCTCCATAATTTCAAACAAGGACATGGATGGATAGAGCACTACAAGATTAACAAAACATCCTTACTGATCATCCTCAAAATAGGAACGGATCACTAGGAAACAACATGAACATATGGCATATTGAGAGAACCAGTCCAAGAATTTAGTGGAAATGCTAAGTCCCTGAAATCAGCATTAACGAATGCACCACTTTGCAAGCTTGTGCTAGTCACCACACACATCACAAAAATACATGGGTTGCACCTCTGGATAGATGGCAAAACATATAACAAAACTCATGTAGAGGTTAGGGGCATATCATGCACACAATAATCATGGCAAAAATGACAAATATCTAATTGGAGCAGCAGGTCTCACAATTATCTCATATAGCACTCTTCCAACAGCATTTCGGGCATTAAGATGAACTCAAATGAAAATGATGCAATGAGATGAAATGATGTACTCTCTGAGGTGAACATTTTGATATGCTATATGCCCAAAACGGAGTTACGGATGAGGAGTTACGATGCAATGAACATAGACAAAAAGTTAGGGTTTCAGGGAAAAAGTCAACCGAGGCAATTTCTCAGATCTAGATCCAGCTGGGCGCGGACTTCGAGGCTCGCCGGAACTGTTCGCCGGCGACGGGGGCGCGGTGGCCGGAGCTGCCGGAGTCGTCGGATTAGCTCGCCGGAGCCGGATCCGGGCGAGGGGAGGCGAGGACGAGGCAGCGGCGGGGCGGCGAGGCCTCGGGGAGGCGG